>NC_037673.1:174411345-174656272 GCF_003255815.1 Theropithecus gelada
GGGACGGGGCGGGGGGTGTTCTGGGTGATGGGGACGGGGCGGAGGGGTTCTGGGTGATGGGGACAGGGCGGGGGGGGGGGCTGGGGGGGGGGGGGAGGGGGGGGGGGGGTTCTGGGTGATGGGGCCGGGCAGGGGTGTTCTGGGTGAAGCAGAGACAGCAGGAAGGAAGGGTGGCGAACACAGGTGCCTCTGCAGGCTGCAGGGAAGGGAGGTGGGGGAGTCTCCTCCTGGCGGCTCCGCCAAGGAAGGACAGGCCACATCTGGGGAGGGATGAAACCCACAGAAGAACTGGGTTGTGCTGAAGGACCCATGGGGGAGGTCGTGGCTGGCGGAGTCATCACCTTCTGCCTCAGAGAGAGGGGCTGCTCTGGAGTGGGAGAGTAGGGGCCGAAGTGCTCAAGGCCAACAATGAGATTCAGGGGATGGCTGGGGGAGAGGGGACAGTCCTGGAACTGTGAATGCCAAGAAGCCCGGGAAAGGCAGTAGTGGGTGCTGTGGCCTCAGGAAACAGCGGCTGGACTTGGAAGGGGGAGGAGCACCTGCCCAGGGCCAAGGCATGAATCAGGGTGGGGAAGCAGGTGGGCAGGCCGTGCAGCCAGAGCCTGGGGCCATGGTGGCTTCCAAGCCTCCACTCAGGTGCTGAGAAAAGCTGGGACTCACCAGGGTCGCCTCTTCTCCCAGGCTTGCCGCGCCGTCCAGGGGGCCCTAGACAGGAAAACAAGAATGCATTCACTGAGAAGGGAAGCCAGGGGACTTGGCTGCGTGGGGCATGCCCCGCCCATCCACCGGTCTGCTCGCAACAGCTTTCTGCGAGTGGCCTGCCCAAGGGGGTCTGCTGGCTGCGGAGGGGAGATGCGTGGGGAGGAATCCCTTCCTTCTGCCACTACCTCGCCTGTTCTGCCAACCCCCCTCCCGAGCTGGCCGCATCCCTCATGCCCCACGCACCCATTCTGTTATTTAATCACTGGTTCACTTGGTCGTTCCTAAGCCCTCCCTCAATCACAAAGATTCCCACGGGATGATCCTGAGGCAGACGCGTTTGCAGCTGAGAAACTTCAGACTTAGGAGGAAAGTAAGGGCGGGTTATCTTACGAAAGCCCCGAGAAATGCTTCTGAACATTCACTAAAGTAAAACAACAAAGCCAACACAACGAAGAGGCCGTCACGGCTGCGCGGCGCTGAAATTCAGTCACGACAGGCGCTACGCGATCCGCCTGCAGTCCTCGCCACTCGCTGGGACCTCCAGCTCCTCCTTCCCCAGAACCAGGGAGCTGCTCAGCCACCTTCGGGGCTTCCCGTCCACATCCGTCCTCCATCCGCGCACCGTAAGCCCTTCTGAATTTACGGTGCAGACCCCGCGACCTCCGCCTCTAGCCCTTTGCCCACGTCAGGCCCCGAGACCAGAGTGACCTCAACGCTGAAGGAAGCGCTTTGGCTCTGGCCGTGGCAGCAGAGGTCTGAGGCCTCCCTCTCCCTCCCCTCACCTCTGTGGCGCTCACTGCCATCCTTCCCAGCGCCCCTTCTCGCCCCTGTTTCAGTGAAGTTGGGTGCAGGTACAAGATTGCAATGTGTAAATGGCATTTGATACGTCTTGCTCACCCACTGCATGCCAGGCTCTGGCCTGGGCCTGGAGGCAACAGTGGGACAGGCTGTGACCCTATGACAAGGCACTGCCCTTTCCTGCAAAAGCCAACCTCAAACCCCCTCGAGTTTCCAGAACAACCATGAAGGCCATGCAGGAGACTGGCTCCGATTGCGCCTGTGGCAGGATGGAAAAATGAGTGTGTGTCTGTGCATGTGTGTCTGTGTGTGTCTCTATGAGTGTCTGTGTGCATGTGAGTGTGTGTCTCTGTGTTTCTGTGTATGTGTCTGTGTATGTAGGGTTGTGTCTGTGTGCATGTGAGTGTGTATGTAGGTTTGTGTCTGTGTGCATGTGAGTATCTGTGTGTGTCTGTGTATGTAGGTTTGTGTCTGTGTGCATGGGAGTGTCTGTGTGTGTGTCTGTGTTTCTGTGTGTGTCTGTGCATGTGTCTGTGTGTGTCTCTGTTTCTGTGTGTGTGTCTGTGTATGTAGGTTTGTGTCTGTGTGCATGTGAGTGTGTGTGTCTGTGTATGCAGGTTTGTGTCTGTGTGTCTTGTGGGAGGTGTTTCCCGACTTTTGTTAAGGGAAGGGGAGGAGGCAGGGCCAGTCTCTGAGAAACAGAGAGAAGAGATCCCTTCAGGTGGAGAGGGGCCCTCCGTGCTACGCTACACGCCAAAAGCTTTGCAGGCCCAGGGGTCAGGCGAGACTGAGTTTCTTGCCAGCTTCATGGACTGGAGACTTGAGGTGAGGATGGTTAAACAAAATTTAAAAATGAAAAACATGCTACTTCTTGCTTCCCTGTGTTTTAAGGGCAAAAACGCACGCCAGGGACGTCGCCCTTGGTTTCTCCCATCCTGGACACAGACCCTGAATTTGGGGTTTATGCTGGAATTGCCAGGGGCTGTGTGGAGCTGGCAAGGCCAGGATTCCGGGACCCCCAGAACAGACAACAGCTCCTTATACTGTGTGGGTTTATAGCTTAGGAGGCATCTCCAGGCCCACGGTCTCGGCCGAGGCCTGCGACACCCACACTGTACGGCCAATTACCTTCCTATCTCCACGTGCTTGTCCCACCAGCATCTCAGACCCGCTGTGGCCGAAACACCTGCCTTGATCTCCTCCCCAGTGAGTGGCCTGTGCGGGGCTGATGGTGCCTGGGAACTTCCGGAGCCAGTCACACTGGATGACTGGCCCTGGGTATTAACTAAGCCCCAGGTTTGGGGGGCAGGTCAGCACCCTCGGGGGGCCTTTCCTCCTCTCTGGGCCTGTTTTCAATGAGAGTGATGTGTGGGAATGGGAACCCCCCAGCACACGCAGCACCGTGTTCCTCTGGCTGTAGGAGGAAGAAGGCCCAGTGGCCACCCACAAAGCTTCGGGGCTCTTGCCAGGCCTCAGGTTGTGCTCAGCTCAGCGAAGCTCCTGGCCCCGGGCCCCAGGCAGAATGTGGGGCACAGCAGGAAAGGGGCCATGAGTGGGGGAAGAAGCCAGACTCTGCTAGATCCAAGGCAAAGCAGCACTGTGCTTTCCTGATGGGCACCACTGGTACGACCAGGAAGTTCTCTGTCTGGGTAACTGAAGCCAGATGAGGACATTTGCCTGCGTCGGGGTGGCTGAACTAATGGATTTGTCTGGTGGCTCTCCTGGGTGGCACGGTTAGGCAGAGGCCGATGGGGAGGGATGCTGGCAGGGTGGGCAGCTGCCCAGGCAGGGTAGGGGACCTGCCTCCCAGTGTCACTGGGTGGTGCTCCCTGCAGGCCTGGAGCTGGGCAGGACTGGGGCATTGCTGGGCATGCCGGGCCTATGAGCCGCTGGCCAGGCAGGCTGGATGTGATCCTGACTGAAACGGTCCTCCTGCAGGGAGAGAATGAAGCTGGTCGTGCACACTCCTGAGGGCTGATCCTAACCAGGCACAGTGCTGGGGGCACCATGTGGCCAACCTGCAGGTGAACAAGCGGTCTACCCTTCATTCTGAGCTCTGGACCTGAATGTCCAACTCCATGGGGAGGCACCACTTCCAAATCCAAACTCACCTCCCGACTTCCCACGTGCCCCCCGCCTCCCTTGTTACTTAAGTGCAGGTCCCAGCAGCACCCAAGCAGCCAAGCCAGAGACCCCCCTGGGCATCATCCTGCCCCAGCTCCCAACCTGGACCCCTTCCTTCTCGGCATCAGGCAAACGCTGCCCCTGCACTCGGTCCCCTACTCTGTCACTCGCCCTTTCTGCCGTGCTCGGTTCTCCCTCCTGGCACAAAGGAGCTCCTGCAGTAAGCACTCTGCATCTCAGGCAGCTCTGTGTCCCCAACTCCCATCACAGGACAGGACCAAGTGATGTGTGTTCAGGGGAGGAAGGAGAGAGACAGGGAGGGAGGGGGGGAGGGAGAGAGAGAGGGAGGGAGGGAGGGAGGGGACAGGCAGGGAGGCCTCAGGTCTCCTCACTGCTTCTGGGATTTTCCTGAAAAGACGGCAAGTCCAGCAAGCTCCAGGGCTTAGGAGAGACACAGGGCCGCCTGGTCTGATGTGCACGTGCCAGTGAGATAGGCAGCGCCTTCCACCCTTCCTTTCCCTGACTGCGAGAAGACAGGCGGTGAGGCCCTGGGAGAGGGCACGTGTGCTGGAGCTGGGCTTCCTGCTGACCGTGGGCTCCCACGCTGCTGCTTTCACCAACACAGAGGCCAGGCGGGCTTGGGGACTGGACTGCAGGAGCCGCAGGAGTGGGGGGAGGACAGACAGCCTTTCCTGAGTCTCTGGACTATCAGGTGCTGAGAGCCCACCACGGGCAGTGACCTGGGTTCAGCATCTACGGGGTGCCAAGCCGGCTGCTCACCCAGTGAGCATGAACTTGCGACCCTTTCCCTCTAGGACCCCCCGTGCCCACCCAGCAGGCTCACCTCTGCCCTGCCAGTTCTCTGAGGAAGGGGCTAGTGTTCCCTGCACAGATGAGAACTCTGGGGCTAAGCCAGGTGAAGGGACCTGCCTCACGCTGTGTTGCTAGAGCTTCCTGGATGCCTTCATAGTCTGTGGCTCCCAAGTGCAAGGACAGTTGTGCCCCACATGCTGAGCCACCGGGCAGGTGGCCTTGGTGACAAGGGAGGCCGTTCCCCTGGGCCTGTGGTCCCTTTGCCGGGGCTGGCTGTGCCCCAGGGCATCTGGGCCTGGTGTGCAGGAGATTGCCCCAGCCCCTGGAAGAGCAGGGCCAGCTTGGCTGCAGCTAAGACCTGGCTCCAACAAGCAAAACCACGCCTTTGGCCAGGTGATTGGCCCCAGAGTTTTCCCTTGTTTCTTGTTTTTCTTCTTTTCTACAAGTAGAAGAAACTTTCCTCCTGCTGCCTGAGACTCAGATGCTCAGGAAGGCACTGGGAGTCTGTCTTGATTGATCTGTTCATGTGGAGAAGGGGAACTGAGGCTGCAAGGGACAGGACGGGTCTTGCCTAAGGATGCTGCTGGAAAACTTGCCCCAGCTGGAGGGTCTAGCGCTGAAGACCACCCTGGGCTGGGAGAAGGCCATTGTCCCCCACTCTGCATGGGACCCACACAGCTCTGAGCTAGGGGCTGGCTGCTAGGGAACGATGGTATTTCGCCGTGGGTGCCACCACAGTGGCATTTGCGAAACTTCCTTTCAGAGGCTGGGGCGAGGGGTGTGCCAGAGCAGGAGGGGAAGAACCTGACTGGTGGGGAAGCTGTGTCTTCTGAGCAACTGACTCAACCTCATTGAACCTTAGGGTTTCCGACTCAGGAGGACAGAGGTTTGTGAGTGGTGGTAACTAGACCTGCCTTGTGGAATCACGAACCAGACGAGCTGGCAGCAGACGCACCAGCCCGGGGTACAAACGGGGTGCTTCTTTGGGACCCCAAGCTGCAGGGGCCTCTGGGCCATCACAATGCAGGGCTTTAATGTAAGTGGGTTCTTTTCTTTGTGTGTGTGTGTGTGTGTGTGTGTGTGTGTGTGTGTGTGTGTCGGGCTCTCACTCTGTTGCCCAGGCTGTAGTGGCGTGATGACAGCTCACTACAGCTTCAAACTTCTGGGCTCAAGTGATCATCCCGCCATGGCCTCCCATAGCGTTGGGATTAGAGGCCTGAGCCACCGCATAACTGGTTCTTATGAGTCCCCAGGTGGGCGAAGCTGGAGACACAGTGATTCCACCTCAGCAACTCTGCAGGCAAGTTTGAGGTGCAGAGGCCAACGGAGCCGTTGGCTGCACCCTCAGCAAAGGGCAAGGGCAGCCCCATGGGAAGCCGGGAGCTTTTCCGTGTCCCTAATCACTGCCCGGCTGTGAACCTCGGGATGAGAATGCAGAGGCTGAGCTCTCTGGGCATGAGGTTTCTCAACGACATTTCAGGGTGCTGGGTCCAGCACAGGCCAGCGAGGCCTCCAGCTCGTTGTCCAATGACTCTGGAAGTCTGAGAGCAGCATCAGCACAGTAGATAACTCCAGGGAGGCCCACGGCTCTCTCAGCGCTGTTCGAGGCCAGACAAAATGAAACCATTTCTAACTCATACAGATCTCATCTCTGGTTGGGATGGAGAACTTGCGCCATTGATCAACTCCAAAGGGGGCCCTCGAACCCCAAGAGGCTTCCTCTGAGGCCTGAGCAGCAGGGATTTGGCTGAGTGGTTCCCCCCACCCAGCCCTCCAGGAACCTCCCTCCCCGAGGACGTCCCCTCCAGCAACGCCTGTCTTGTTAAGGTCCCTTCACAAGCCTGCAGCCACCCCACCTCAGCCGCACCGGGGACAGCCTGCCCAGGCCTCTCCCTCTCCCCCTACTGGCCTGGCTGCTTCCTGTGGGCTCCTGACCGGTTGCTCCACTCTCAGCCCCGACCCTGGTCCTCCCCTTCGGCCAGCACCTGAGGACAGGGGGTTCATGGAATCCACACAACCCTCTGTAAAGTGCTTTCGTTTCTCTCTACTCTTTTCTTCCTATAGATCAGGAGAACTGAGGCCCAGAGAAGTCAAGAATTACTACCAGGCGCGATAGCCAAAAGGTGGAAGCAACGCAAGCGTCGGTGGACAGAAGAATGAGCAAACAAAACGCGCACTGATATAGCGGGATGTGAGTCAGCCCCAGAGAGGAAGGAGTTCCTGGCGCATGCGGCAGCACGGCTGGGCCTGGAGGAGGCCACGCAACGTGAAGTAAGCCCGACACAGAAAGATAAATACGGAATGATTCCACTTCTGGAGGCTCCTGCAGCCGTCAGATTCACAGGGGCAGAAGGTGGAATGGTGGGTGCCATCGGTGGGCTGGGCGAGGGGAGGCGAGGCTGGGAGCTCGGTGTTTGGTGGCTCCAGAGACTCCGTTTCGCACCCTGAAAAGAGTTCTGGAGAGGGATGGTGGTGGTGATGGTTGCCTGACAACGTGAACATACTTAATGCCGCTGAACTGTACACTTAAGAATGGTTAAGACGGGAAATTTTATGGTATGTGTATTTTTTTTTCTTTTTTTTTCAGAGACAGAGTCTCACACTGTTGCCCAGGCTGGAGTGCAGTGGCGTGATCTTGGCTCACTGCAAGCTCCGCCTCCCGGGTTTAAGCGATTCTCCTGCCTCAGCCTCCCGAGTAGCTGGGATTACAGGTGCCCGCAACCACACCAGATAATTTTTTGTATTTTTAGTAGAGACGGGGTTTCACCATGTTGGCTAGGCTGGTCTTGAACTCCTGACTTGGTGATCCGCCCACCTTGGCCTCCCACAGTGCTGGGATTACAGGCGTGAGCCACCACGCCCGGCTGGTATGTGTGTTTTATCGCAATTAAAGAAAACAAAACAAACTACCCCTGAGCGAGGCTGTGAGCCCGGCGGGCCTGATGGAGGCTGTGGGGATGCTGCTGGCAGCCATGCAGACAGCCACAGCAGAGTGTCCCATGTGAGGGGCCTGGCACTGTGGAGTCACAGAGGGTGGCGTCCCCAAGGTCACACAGTGGGGAAATGGCAGAACTGGGATTGGAACCTGACTTCAGAGTCTGTCCCCTGAACATGTGTGTGTGATTTCCACCGTGACCATGGCCAAGTTTTTCTCATCCCACCACGTGTCGAGTGTCCCTTCAGACCTGGTCCTTCTCAGCACCACTGGAAGCCCCTTTCTATGACCCTCTTCCCAGAACTTTGGGAGGAAGTGGGGTGAGATGGCCTGAATCCTCCCAGACCTTCAGTCTGGAGCTCTCTGAGATTGCTGGGGCTCCAGGGCCATCAGGGAGTGCGCCTTGAGCAGAGAAGGCAGTTGAGATCCCTGGATACGAGCTTCCAAGACCAGATCATTAAAACATCTCCCCAGACCATTTCATTTGTTTTACGAGTCTCAGACCAACCTCAGAGCTGAAAACTGCCCAGACAAGGGAGTGCTCTCTCCACACATTCCCAGCTTGGCCTCACAAAGTCCTCTGTCCCTTGGAGGAGTGCAGGAGTAGGTGTGTCCTGGTGGGTGTCTTTAAGGTGGGCCTGAGGACCTTAGTGCTCCTGGAGGGGACACTGAGACCCGGAGAGGCCGGCCAGCTTACTCTGGCTCAGCCAGGGCTATGGGCACTGTGGTCCCCCAGGAGTTGAAATCACAGCCTCTTTCTCAACAAATACAGTTCATTCTGAAGCTGCTTATGTCCCCCCAGAGTCATCTTCCACCATCTGCCATGCTGAACCGGGAGCCGAACAGCACTGGGTCCTGCTGCTTGTTGGAAGGTCCTGAAGCAGTCTGGAAAGCCAACACCACAGGCTGCTGGGGTTTTAAGGCATCGCCATGGTCTTCGTCATGTTTGTTTGGAACAACGGTTATTGTCCAGGCTGGTGACAGACCCCGATGAACCGAGCGACCAGCCCTGGTAAGCTGGCTTGGACATGGTGCCATTTGGTGGATGAATGAATAGGGCCCTGTCAGGAGGGGCGGGGGTGGTGGGTGGCCCCAATCTCACATTCATGGGGGGCCTCCAATGTGGACAATCATGTGCTCTACAAAGGAGCTGACAGCACCAGATACCAGACAGCCACAGCGGCCTCCAACAGTGTTTAATAAAAGCAAGAGCCGCCGGCACCATTTATCGAGTATCAACTTTGCGCTTGGCACCAGTCTCGAGTCTATGGTATTAACTCACATATTCCTGACATCAAACCCATGAGGAAGGCTGTTGCTCTTATCTCCATTTTATAGATGAAGGAACCGAGGCACAGGGAGGTTAATGGGCTTTCTGAGGCCGTGCGCTGGTAGCGGGTGGAGTCACACAGTTCAGATTGAGAGCCGTGTCCTTTAACACTGCCTGACTCTCTCATTAAGGAAGATACTTATTAAAGGAGAGTGGTTAAATAGTCCACGGTTTTCATAACCTCTTCTTGGCATTTGTTATTTATTTATTATTTGAAATACCGGGAACCTCACAAAATAGACGCTGCCCAGGATGGCTCTCAGAGGTCTGTGAGTTAAATGTCTAATTATAAGGCCAGTGTGGTTGGCAGCCCTGGAGACCCGAGATGACTCCAGCCCCGTTTAGGCACAGCACGCCCTCCTTGTGCCGTCCAAAATGCCTGCAGTTTCCAGGTTGGTTCCTCTCCCTGAGTTAGGAGCGGCTTTAGTTAAACTTTTCCAATGGGATTAAGGAGTCCAGACCCATGACGCACTCTGGTTGCACACCAGCCAGGCTGCAGCTCCACCACACCATGTTTTCTGGAGTCCCAAGACATCTCCCCAAGGGCTCAGGTTGGAGGGCTCAGGCAAGGGGGTGCCTGGTGGGCTGGGGATGGTAGAATCTGCTGAATCTGCTGACGTGCTGAGCCTGGCGGGCCATGTGCTGGGGGCTTTTACCATCTCTTCAATCCTCTGAGTAATTCTGAGATGGGCCGGGCGCGGTGGCTCAAGCCTGTAATCCCAGCACTTTGGGAAGCCGAGACGGGCAGATCACGAGGTCAGGAGATCGAGACCATCCTGGCTAACACAGTGAAACCCCGTCTCTACTAAAAAGTACAAAAAACTAGCCGGGCGAGGTGGCAGGCACCTGTAGTCCCATCTACTCGGGAGGCTGAGGCAGGAGAATGGCGTGAACCCAGGAGGCAGAGCTTGCAGTGAGCTGAGATCCGGCCACTGCACCCCAGCCTGGGCGACAGAGCAAGACTCCGTCTCAAAAAAAAAAAAAAAAAAAAAAATTCTGAGATGTACAAGATTGGGCCCATTTACAGATAAAAAAAACCCTGAGGCCCACAGGAGAAGTGATCATCCGAGGCTCACAGCTGGTCAGGCCAGGGCGTTTGCCTGCACCAATGATGCTCTCCTAAGTTCCTCCTCTTCAGGGAAATGACCGTGGTTTTGGCACCAGAGCTAAACATGGCATGTCCCACCCAGAGGGTGCAGCAAGAAGGACGGGAAGGGGCAGGGAACGGGAAGGGGACAAGGGTTGGTCACGGTCTCCAGATCAGACTGTCAGGGCTCTTGTAAGTGCCTCCAGTCAAGGGGCTGAGGGTGCCCGGGGAGGCAGAGCATCAGCGATTTCTAGTAGAAGCACTGCCTTTTGAAAGCCCGCAGCCCTCGGTGCCTTCCAGCAGAGACTTAAAGGGAGAGGCGCTGCTTGGGAGCCCTTTTGATTGGCAGACGTAAGGCACGTGGGTGCCATGATGGGGAGCCAAGCCACAGGTCATTTCTCAGGCCTGGCAGAGCCCCTCCCCAGGCCCTTCAGGCCAGGCAGCTGAAGGGAGGACTGAGCAAAACCGATGCGAAGAAGGAAAAGCCCCTCAGGGTGCCTGAGACTACGACCCTTCCTGCCCACAGGGGCTCAGAGCCATGAGAACATCCCTGGAGGGGCCGGACTAGCCAGCAGGCCTGGACAGGAAGGGGAGGGGTGCAGGAACTCCAGAAAGGGGTTTTTGGCTGGGCGCGGTGGCTCACACCTGTAATTCCAGCACTTTGGGAGGCCGAGGCGGGCGGATCACCTGAGGTCAGGAGTTCGAGACCAGTCTGCCCAAATAGTGAAACCCAGTCTCTAATAAAAATACAAAACATTAGCTGGGTGTGCTGGCAGATGCCAGTAACCCCAACCACTTGGGAGGCTGAGGCAGGAGAATCGCTTGAATCCGGGAGGTGGAGGTTGCAGTGAGCCGAGATCGTGCCACTGCACTCTAGCCTGGGCAATGAAGCAAGACTTCATCTCCAAAAAAAAAAAAAAAAAAAAGAAAGAAAGGGACTCTCAAGGGTGGAGGTCAGGTGAACCCGAATATTTAAAGAGCCTGTACCCAGGTGATGGGAGGTGCTGGCTACAAAGAAGCATGTTGCCGATGCTGGCAGCGGGACTACTGGTACCCGCACAGGCGGCGGGTACAGCCATGGTGCAGGCTGTGTCGGTGCTGGGCGGCCAGCGGTGGGTGGGGGCTGAGGACATGGCTCTTGCTACACGGGCTGGTGGCCTGTGGCTTTGGGGGTGGGGGCTGAGGACATGGCTCTTGCTACACGGGCTGGTGGCCTGTGGCTTTAGGTTTGGTCAGTCCCAGATCTGTGCAACGCAAGTGAGCTTCGCCCCAGAGCCTGTCATCTCCTGGGATCTTGTTTCCTGTTGGAAAACAGGCTCCGGAGAGGCGCACGTAAACCAGCACACCCCAAAGATCACAAATTCCTCAACTCTCCATTCACCCCAAGCCTTAATCACTGACACATGTACTCCTCTGAACTTAACGAAGGCCAGGATTTATTGCTTTCAGAGAATGAAAAGCTCTGTTGTTTTTTTTTTTAAACTTAAAAGGTCATTCCTGTGAGCTTTTATTTTCATGAGAGTTCCTTATAACCTGCCTGCTAAAGGCCCCACCCTACTCTACTCAGAGGTTCTAGGTGGGCAGGTGAGGTCTGGGGCATGGCCGGCAGGGGAGGGCACGGCCTTTGGCAGGCACTTGCCAGGAGAAGCTGGCCACGCAACACGCACCGTCTGCTCCCAGCTGAGCTGACCCTTGCAGGCCTTGAACAGGGAACTCTCGGGGTTCCTGGGAACCGTGGACCAGCGCCCTCCTGAGGGAAGGGTGCAGCAGCCTGGCATAGCCCAGTTTTAACTTCCGCATCCCCTGGAGCTTGAGTGGGCACTGGGGTGACCGACTGTCATGGTTTGCTGGGGACTGAGGGGTTTCCCTAGGCTCTCAGTGCTGAAATCAGGTCAGTCTCTGGCAAACTGGAACTGTGGGTCACTCCGAGGGCATCTGTAAGAAAGGAGGCCTCCCCTGCCCTATCTACCCACTGCTTCCCCACAGCCGGCCACATGCCCCGCCATCACTCCTCAGGCCTGCAAGGCTTGCCCTGCCTTGGGGCCTCTGCACCAGCTTCCCTCTGCCCGGGGCTCTCCTCTGCCCATCCCTGCATGGCTGAATGCCTGCCGCCTCCTTGGGATGCCTTCCGTGACCACCAGTCTCAGTTTTCAAGTGTCTCCTCATGCATTCATTGTCACATTTTCCTGTTTTAGCTTCTTCCAGGCACCTATTTCTATGAAAATTGCATAGCTTATTCTATGTGCTTTTTGGAGTTTATGGTTTCTCTCTTCTTGCTGGAACATCAGCTCCCTGAAGGCAGGGCTCCTGTGCGCTGGCTCACGGCTGCATCTCCTGAGTAGGGCCATTAATGGGGATCCCAAGGTGCTGGGTCCCCAGGCCGGAACAATGGTCAGCCTCGCTGGCACAGAGCCACCTGCATCGGGAAGAAGTGGGCACAGATGAGGCCCCTGTGGCCCCGGGCAGTGTGTACCCAGGTTGTGCACAGGCAGACACAGCCCTGCGTCCCCTCACATCATCTCAGAGCAGGTCCCATGTGGCCCCCACGCCTGGCCCCTCGGCTGCCCAGCTCTGCAGGATGCTGAGGTCTGAGGAAGCCGCACCAGCTGTGCAGCTTGCAGACCACAGCTTCAGAGGAGCCCGAGGCTGAGAGGAAAGATTGGGGGCCTGAGGAGCTGCTCCCAGATCCTGGCCCATGAGGTTACAAGGCCCGTCCAGTTCCCACGCATCCTTGACTCGCACCCCAGGGGCCTTGGGGCGATTCACGACTTGTTTTTGACCCCCACGGCCAGGGCTGAGGTCCGGCTTCCGCTAAAAGTTTCAGCTGTTAGGCCGGGTCTGATGTGCCTGGCCCTTGTCAGCAGAGGGGGCTCCTCAGTGTCTCACACCCTCCTTTCCCCACTGTGGGGGCCTTCTGTGGGCCTGGAGGCCGCGTGGGCCCAGCGCGCTGGACCCTGCCTCCCGCACACTCCAGGGGTGGGGTGTGGGCAGGCCGTGCTCTCGGCCGTCGGCAGTGCTTTGTCCTTGCCCTGAGAGGGCGGCCACGGCGTGTCCAGCTGTGTTTAGGGCAGCAGGGTTTTAAAACAGCTTTATTGGGATATGATTCATATACCATTCAGCTCATCCCATAGTTTCTGGAAGATTACATTGTATTTGTAAATTTCTAAACTATTCTGTAAAACCTGAGGTAGAATACATAGCATAAAAGCTCCCATGGTAACCATTCCGAAATGGACAGTTGAGTGGCATCAAGCACAGTCGCACGGCTGTGCAGCCACCAGCGCCATCCCTCTCCAGAGCCTTTCTCATCTTGCAAAACTGAAATTCTCTACCCACTAAACTCTGCCTCCTTATCCTCATTCTCTACCCACTAAACTCTGCCTCCTTATCCTCATTCTCTACCCACTAAACTCTACCTCCTTATCCTCTCTCCCCACGGCTGCTGGCGACCACATCCTATCTTCTGCCTCTGTGACTCGGATGACTCTGGGTACCTCACACAAGCGGAGCTCAGCACTATTTGTCCTGTGACCGTCTTACTTCCCTGAGCATGGTGTCCTCAAGGTCCATCGTGTTATATAACCTGGGATGACGAGGTCGCCTCCCTTTTTAAAAGGCTGAATCATACTCTGCTGCATCGATAGACTACATTTTGTTATCACATAATTTAAAAAAATGGTGGTTTTATATACACACACACACACACACACACACACACAGAGACACACATATATGTCTACAACATAAAATTTGTCATTTTAACCATTTTTTAGTGCACAGACCGGTGGCGTTAAGAACATACACAGGCCGGGCGCAGTGGCTCATGCCTGTAATCCCAGCACTGTGGGAGGCCAAGGTGGGCTGATCACTTAAGGTCAGGAGTTCAAGACCAGCCTAGCCAACATGGTGAAACCCTGTCTCTAAAAAAGATAGGAAAATTAGGCCAGGTGTGGTGCGTGTGCCTGTAATCCCAGCTACTCGGGAAGCTGAGGCAGGAGAATTGCTTGAACTCAGGAGGCTGAGGTTTCAGTGACCTGAGACTGCACCATTGCACTCCAGCTTGCTGGGCAACAGGGTGAGACTCCATCTCAAAAACGACAAAAATAAAATACAATAAAATAAAATAAAAATAAGAACATGCACAACAAGTAAAAGTGCAGCAATCACAAGTGCCTACTTCCAGAAGTTTCTCATTGCCCCAAACAGAAACTGTTATTAATGTATCTATTAAGCAATAACTGCCCACCCCCCATCCCTGGTAGCATCTCATCTGTCTCCTGTCCACGCATCTGCCCACGTCCACGCATCTGCCCATGTTCACGCACCTGCCTAGGTCCACGCATGGGCCCAGGTCCACACATCTGCCCACGTCCACACATCTGCCCACATTCACACATCTGCCCACGTCCACGCATCTGCCTAGGTCCACGCATGGGCCCAGGTCCATGCATCTGCCCACGTCCACGTATCTGCCTAGGTCCACTCATGGGCCCAGGTCCATGCATCTGCCCACGTCCACGTATCTGCCTACGTCCATGCATCTGCCTACATCCACGCATCTGCCTACATCCACGCATCTGCCTACATCCACGTATCTGCCTATTCTAGACATCCTGATATTGCACAGAGGTGGGATCCTGTAGTAACTGTCCTTTCCAACTGGTTTATTTCTCTAAGCACAACGCCTCCAGGGTTCTCTGTGACGTGGCATGTGCCCGCACCCCATTCCTTTTCATGGCTGAGTAGTATTTCATTGTATGGGTAGGCTACATTTGGCTCATCCATTCCACTGGTGGTGGACACTTGCTCTCTCTCCACCTTTTGCTAATGTTGCCAGAACACTGGTGGACCAGTCTCTGAGCCTCTGCTTTCAGCTCCTTGGAATATATATCTCGCTAGGCCACATGGTAATCCTATGTTTAGCAGGGCAGCACTTTTTATTTCTAGAAGAAAGGAGGCTCTTCATATGCCTGGGCTCTCTCTTCATCCCTGGTGCCCCTTGGAAGGAGCTGACCCTCCTTCCCTCTGTCTCTGTTTCTGGAATCAGGGACCCCGTCTAGCAGGGCCATTCCTTCAGAGCTGCTATGGAAGGGCATAAAGCTCAAAATACCATTTTCTTTTCTTTTGTAGACAGAGTCTCACTCTGTCACCCAGGCTGGAGTGCAGTGGCACGATCTTGGCTCACTGCAGCCTCTACCTCTTAGGTTCAAGTGATTCTTCTGCCTCAGCCTCCCAAGTAGCTGGGATTACAGGTGTGCACCATCACGCCCGACTATTTTTTAACTATTTTTTAATTTTTAATTTTTTTTTTGAGACGGAGTCTCGCTCTGTTGCCCAGGTTGGAGTGCAGTGGCACTATCTCGGCTCACTGCAACCTCCACCTCCTGGGTTCAAGTGATTCTCCTGCCTCAGCCTCCCGAGTAGCTGGGACTACAGGCGCCTGCCAGCATGCCCAGTTAATTTTTGTATTTTTAGTAGAGATGGGATTTCACTGTGTTAGCCAGGCTGTTCTTGAACTTCTGACCTCATGATCCGCCCGCCTCAGCCTCCCAAAGTGCTGGGATTACAAGCATGAGCCACTGCGACTGACCCATGCCTATTTTTTTGTATTTTAGCAGAGACGGGGTTTTGCCATGTTGGCCAGGCTAGTCTCGAACTCCTGGCCTCAAGAGATCCACCTGCCTTGGCCTCCCAAAGTGCTGGTGGTGTGAGCCACTGCATGTGGCCTCAAAAGATCATGTTCATGTGTTCCCTTGTGAACAAGAGAGGCCGAATCCCTACTGTCACAAAGGCCATTTCCCAAAGGGGAAAGACCTGGATTTGTGTGCTGCTTCTGTGAGCGCGGCCTGGAACAAGCCGGCTCCTGCCTCAGGGCTGCCGAGCTGAGGTCCTGACCCCTCTCCAGGTCGTGTGAGGATGAGCTGAGAAAACCTCAGACATTCAACTTCTCACACCTCAGTTTCCTCTGCCTCAAAATGGGCATTTGTACCCAATCCCAGGGCCTGTCACTCATGTGGTCATTCCAGGGACACCCACGGGAGGCCCTGCAGGCACTAGGGACTGCGAGTTGGGTCAGCCCTGTTCCAGGGTTCCACGGGCAGCACCACTCCCCACACAGGCACCCACCACACCGCAGCGTGGGGAGGCGGCTGGGGACAGGCGGATAGCTCGCTGGGCTGTGCCCCCAGTGGGTCCACTTGAGGACATGCTGTCCCTGGCAGCTCAGGGGTGCTCATGCCCTTTCAGAGCCACTCTCCACCTGCAGGGCCCTTCCTGGTGCCTGGAAACTTGCCTCTTCCGGAGGGAGGCTAAGCAGGATGGGATGGAGGATGTGGGGTGGCGTGTGGCGCTGTAGGCATAGGGGGGCCCAAGTGGGCAGGGGCCTGGATCTGGGGCAGTAGAAGGGGCTCCTGAGCCTGGGGGTGAGGGCAGCCCAGCTGTGTGTGGTCATCAGACCCAAATGGCCCCCACCAGGCTCTGTGGTCCTGGAGAGCAGGGCCCTTGCTGGCCTGTCTCTGGGGCTTGGCAAACGGTAGATGCGCAGGGAATGCCCATGGTCCTGAGCTCTCGCCCTTCCCAGACCGATTTCATTGCCCACGAAGGGTCCTGTGGTAACTAATCTCCCTGCTCCGATCCCCAGTCCCCAAGGTCCCTACTCTGTGGGGACCTTGGGGACTGCGTGGGGCTACTTCCCATCCATTCAGAGGCTACAGTGTGGTCAGAGGATTCTTGGTTTCCCCAGACATAAGCAGTCCCTTTCGTTTCCTCCCTAGGTCCTGTGCTGCTTTGAGTGGGGTTGGGCTAACTGCAGAGGGTCCTTGCCGGGGAGAGGTAGAGGGGGATCTGCTGGGAAGCTGGGAGCCCACTGCTGGGAGCGGCGGCCCCATCCTGCAGGTCCCAGGTCCTGCATCCAGTGCAAGCCCCGGCTTCTGCACTAGAGAGATGCCACCGTCACCCTGGCTGCCTCTAGAGCTCCTTGGAAGACCTTTCCCCCTGGAGCAGGGCACTGGAACGCTGCAGGAAGCAGGGAGGGCGGCTCCCACGTGTGCACCTACCATGAGCCATGCGCCACGCTGGGCTGTCCAGATGTCTGCTCATCTAGTCCGTGCAGCCCTGCCAGGAGGGAGCATCAACCCTCCTTTGCAGATGAAGCAAAAGAGGCTCACAGAGAAGTGGTATGTCCCAAGTCACACAGCTGGTACAGCTGGTGTGTGGCAGAGCTGGGATGAAAACCCGGTTGTGTTCAATTCCAAAGCACTTTCTGTTTAAAGAAAAAGACACGTGACGGCCTGGGGTCTCTCCATCTATTCAGATGCCACTGTCCAGTCAGAGATCCCAGGGTGGCCCCGGACACAAGCAGCTCCTTTTCTTTTTTTTTTTTTTTTTTTTTGAGACGGAGTCTCACTCTGTCACCCAGGCTGGAGTGCAGTGGCCGGATCTCAGCTCACTGCAAGCTCCACCTCCTGGGTTTACGCCATTCTCCTGCCTCAGCCTCCCGAGTAGCTGGGACTACAGGCGCCCGCCACCTCGCCCGGCTAAGTTTTCGTATTTTTTTAGTAGAGACGGGGTTTCACCGTGTCAGCCAGGATGGTCTCGATCTCCTGACCTCGTGATCCGCCCGTCTCGGCCTCCCAAAGTGCTGGGATTACAGGCTTGAGCCACCGCGCCCGGCCGTGCAGCTCCTTTTCCTCTCGAGGTCCTGTGCTGTGGGGGGTGTGGGTGGGCTGAAGCCCTTTGGGGGCGGGAGGGCTGGGATTACTCTGGAAGGTGTAGGGGGTGCTTGGCCCCACCCCCAGTTTCAGATTCAGTCGGGCTGGAGAATTGGCATTTTCAACAAGTTCCCACACTATGCCGCTGCTGGTCTGGTAAACACACTCTGAAAACCAGTTGGCTTCCTTTTCTCTGTCTTTAAATATTGTTTTGTCTTTTACAAAAATATTGCAAGCCTCATGTACTTTTCACTGTGCCATGTTGTCTTTTAGGCGCTCAGGATGGCTGGAGTCAAGTTGTGAGTTTGCAAAACCCAGGAAGACCCATTCTGGGTTCATCAACTGCTGGCAATGACTTCTACCGAGATGACCACGGCTGCTACTGTGTGAGGGGCACTTCCGGAGCAGTGCCCGGTGCTGTGCTGAGCACTGTCACGCAAATCGCTCTGTTGCTTTTCACAGCCACCTCCCAGGCAGAAGCCACCACCTTTTCACTCTACCAGGGAGGGCGAGTCACTGGCCCGAGGCCACACACACACACACATACACACACACACGCCGCAAGGCTGGGGTTCAGCCCCGGGTGGTCTGTGCCACAAGCATGCACCCAGCCTCAGGATTTGATGAGCTGGGACAGAAGTGACTCACCAGTTCTAATGGAAATGGGTCGAATGGCCAGAATCAAGGTCCTCTCCGCACCCGCTAATCTCTCTGACTGAGTTCCCAGGCTCCGTGAGCAGCACTGCCACCTACCCAGGAGCTCAGCAGGGGTTGCGGGTGGCCCCATCACATCCACGGTTCCCGCCCACCCCTCCAGATCCGAGTGGCAGCAAAGCTGAGGTTCTACATCACTGTCTGCATGCTGGCCCTGCAGGGCATTTTAGGCATAGTGACCATGGACCTCACAAGCACCTCGCGAAGCAGGCACTAGCACTACTCCCAGCTTTACAGATGTGCACTGCGGCACCCAGAGGCTCAGTGACCAGCCCAAGGTCATGCAGTCAGGAAGAGAAAGAACCAGACGCTGACCTTCTGTCCCCTCCAGGTCCAATACCAGTGTCTCCCCAGGCTCCAGGCTCCAGGGTCGCCGTCTCCCCGCTGCCTGCCCCATTTCCTCTCTTGCCTCCTTCCTCTCATTCCCTACCCGTCAGTCAGGGCCATCCTTCCAGACCAGAGATCGGATCATGCCACTTCCCTTTAAAGGCATCCACAGGTTCCCCGCTGTCCTTGGGACAGCGCTACCTGGCCAAGGCCCTTCCTGGCCAGCCCGGGCTTCCCTCTCCAGCCTACTCCACCCAGCTCCACTTGTCCTCCATGAGTTACTCCTGGCCCACCTTTAGCCAGACGTCTGGCCTGGACATGCCACACCCCCTCAGCTGTGCTACTCAAGTCTCCAACATCCTTTCTCCCCACCTTTTTTTTTTTTTTGGCCAGGAAAACTCCTACTCATCCTACATTACCCAGCTAGGACATGGACTTATGTCTCAGCCTTCCCAGGTGCTTACTCTTGGGCCAGGGCATCTACTTGCTACAGTGCTTAGCACGCTGGGATGGAGCCGTCTGCCCATTGGTCCCATTGCCAGACCATGAGCTCCCCCAAAGCAGGGCCCGTGTTGGCTCAGTCTAGGTCCTCTGAGTGGCCCAAGCCCAGGCAGAATCCCGCTAAACAAGACCAAGGTGGACATTCACCAATGACCATGCAAACAGGCTCTCGATTCCAGGGTGTCCACAGCAGCTTGTGCCTGGTCTGATGCTTGTTGTGCCCTGGGAATGGAGACCATGTGGCCTGTTTTTCCTTTTTAACTGTTGTGCCTGCACTTGTGCCTGCCCGGTCTGTCTACCGGGGTGGGAAAAGGCAGTTTATGAACCAAGGGTGAGCTGCCGTGGTCTTTGTAGCCAGGGCTGTTGGAAACCACTTGAGTGAATCGAGCCCTAGTAACTGCTCTTAACCACTCCCCGGGGAGCGCCCGAGACCCCAGATAATAAGCTGCATGTGTGTGGGAGACAGGCCCCCTTTTTTCCCAAGGATTTATGAGCGGGGGAGTATTCTCATTGACCTCCGTTTCAGGAAAGGCCTCTTTCTGGAATACTCCATCAACAGGGAAGCACATATGCTCGCCGCAAGCCTGCCTGATGGCCCCACGCCCAGCATGTGTTTCTTGTCTCCTACGCGTTTGAGCACTGGCTCTGGGGAATGCGTGTATTTCTGAATGTCCCTAAACACAGCTCTGAGTGAAGCACTTATAATTTACCCTCCATGAAAGTCGTCGCTGCTCTTTCCAAACATACTTGGAAGTGGGTTCAAAGTTTATTTAGAAAGAACATTAAAAAAAAAAAAAAAAAAAGACGGAACGAGAGTGCTTGTGGATTCTTACTCCCAGTCCCGGCTCACTGGGACCTTGGGAATAATTCCTTCGGCTCACAGACACGACACCCTGAGAAAAGACCGTGAACACGTGGGCCCTGGCCGTCTGTCCACGCAGGCATCTCTCCAGTTCATCCTCTCTTTATTTATTCACCTGCTATTCTATCTGCTTCTCCCTCCCTCAGACCTTCTTCTTCTTTTCCCTCATGTTCCCCCACCTCTTCATTCATCCATTTCTCCAGCCCTAGAAAAATGACTCAATTCTTTTTATTTATTTATTGTTTTTGAGACAGGGTCTCGCTCTGTCGCCCAGGCTGGAGTACAGTGGCATGATCTCAGCTCACTGCAACCTCCACCTCCCTGGTTCAAGTGATTCTCCTGCCTCAGCCTCCTGGGTAGCTGGGACTACAGGCACCTGCCACCACGCCTGGCTAATTTTTGTATTTTTAGTAGAGACGGGGTTTCACCATGTTGATCAGGCTGGTCTCGAACTCCTGACTTCATGATCCGCCCACCTTGGCCTCCCAAAGTGCTGAGATTACAGGCATGAGCCACCGCACTCCGCCAAAAATGACCCAATTCTTATTCGGGGGTGAATGAATGACTATTCACCTAGACAATCAAGTACCCATTTGCATATTGGTTCATCCATTCATCCATCCATGAAATTAGCAATCTTTGTTCATTCGTCTTTCTGACCATCCATCCAGGAAAGATGTACTAATGACACACTCTGTGCAAGGCACTGGGGTACTAGAGTGAGTGCGTCCCAGTCCCTGCCCTTGAGTAGCTCACAATAATCTGGGAGATAAGATGCAAACAGTCCATTACAGCACAGTGTGGGAGACGCTATTAGAGACATGTGCAGGTGCCGTGGGTGTCGGGAAAGGGGTACTGATGCCTGGGAACAATTCTGGGTACAGAAGGGGCTACGGAAAACACCTGTGGAAAACCTGCCCACCTCTCTCTGTCTCCCAGAACCGTGAGGCAGCCAACTGGGGCAGAGCAAACTTCACGGCCACTCCAGGGCCTTGGAGACCTTATCTGCCAGGAACGGTCTTCTGGACTGGGCTGATTCAGACTCGCCACTCCCTTAGTGATTCCTAGAGCAGTCCTGTGGGGCCTGTGTTACCAGGTCCACTCTGCAGTGGAGGAGACTGGGGCTCAGGCGATTGGAGGGGTGAGGCGCAGCAGAGCCCACGTGCTGGACTCCGAACACTGGCAGACAGTGCATGTGGCCCTCTGCAGCCTCTGTCCATGGAGTGACCCTCAAGACAGCACCAACCACTGGGCTACCTGCTCCCCTCTGAAGGCCTCCTGGGTGTTCAGGACCTAGACCCAACTATTTGGGGTCAGGACTCTCCCTGCACCCCATACAGCTCAGAGCTACCTGAACGCTCCTGGCAGACAAGCCACTCTCCCTGTGTGAGAAGCTGACTGCTCAAAGGACCCCACCAAGCCCTGCTGTGTCTCAGCACCTCCCTTTTCGCAGCCGAGGGCTGAAGGACTGAGAACCAGGACCTTGCCTGCAGAGCAGGGACTGTGCATGCCCAATTCCAGGCTCTGGCTAGGCCCTGGGCTCTGGATCCTATGGAAGTGGCATGGTCCAACCAAGAACGGTGGGAGCTGGCAGACCCAGCCTGCCCTGCCTGGGTGGGGATGGCAGGGCGGCCCCTCTGCCCTTTGGCCAAGGGTTCCTCCTCTGCCACAGCAAATGTCTGGGGCCATCGTTCCTGCCATCCACTCCCATATGTCCCCACTGAATTACCTGTTCATCATTCCCCGAGTCCTTGTCACACGCCCCACTGCGTTTCACCATCTGCTGCAGCCTCCTCTGGGCCTCCCTGCCCCCAGGCTCTGCTCTTTCCATCTAGCCCCTCCCTGATCCTCACCCAAGGGTCCTTTCTAACACTGGTCAGGCCACTCTCCAAAGGAACAAAACCAAAGTCCACTGTTACCTTCTCAGCGCAGAGCAGCATGGTAAAGAGAGACCTCTTTACCATGGTACAAATCCTGACTCTCTCACAGGCTATTCCCATGAACTTGGGTAACTCAACAGCTCTGGACCTTAGTTTTCCCATCTGTGAAATGGGTATATTCATGGCTTTCCTATGGAGGAGCTGTTAGCATTATGGCTGAATATAAAGTAAGGCTTTCCCTCAAAACTATGCCTCAGAAAGGAAGGAGTCATTTTGGGCTCAAGTCTTTACAGAAGTCTTTCGTTTTAGGGGGTGCATGCTCAAGTAATTACTCGAAAAAAAAGACGACAGTGTACTGTTTGGTGGCGACACACAACCCAAAGCAACTCCAATCAACGTGATTGTAGATGGTTATAGAGGTAATGCAAGGGGTCTATCAGAAAAATAAGAGGAGCCTGGTAGTTAAGGGTGGGAGACTGAATGGACAGATTTATTTTTACTACGTAGGTAGTAAAGGGCAGAAAGGTCAGGAAAGGAAACACCAACAACAATAAGAATGCCGAGAAGTAGACAATGAGGGCTACCTGCTGATGCAGAAATGGGACAGCCAAAATTTTAACCCAGCAATGGAGAATACTGAAGAGAATCGCGGTACGCAATGAGGAGTGTCCCAAAGCTCGCGAGTCGCCAGCACTGGTTACCTGATGAGCTGGAATCTCGACCAAGCATCTCCAACCATGGCCCATGAACTAAATCTGACCCACCGCCTATTTTTGTCCATCAAGTTTTATCAGGACACAGCCATGCCCATTCATTTATGTGTGTCTATGGCCATTGTTGCTCTGTAATGGCAAGTTGAGTAGTTGTGAGGAAAATTCTATGGCATGCAGAAGCTTAACTATTTACTATGCGGACTCAATCTGGACAGCTGCCCTTCTGCAAGCTGGGCAGAAGCTTGTGTGAGGGTTTATTCTATGGAGAGGGGAAGACAGAGTCTGTAGTTTGCAGGACGCCAGGCAGAGCCGAGGAGGGGTACCATTAAGTGAAAGTACACATGGAATACGGAGGCACCCGCATCTCTCCTGCCTCAATGTAGCTCGCAGGATGTGGGCAATCAGACCTTTGCTTCCAGGTAGGAGATGAGCAGGCTCTTCTTGGGGACTCTGTGAGGCCAAGAGAAAAGCCCCTGCCAGGCCACACTCCTGGGCACCCACCACAGTCAAGGAGCCCCACCCAAGTGCCTGGAGCTGCCTGCTGGCTTTCTAGGCTTCCACTCCGAAAAATGAGCCAAACTTGCCAGACATACGAGGAAGCCTCTAATGTGAGACACAGAGGGTGAAACACATGGGGAAACGTCACCTGGAGCAGACAAAGCCTTTCTGAAAAGAGAAAACCTAAAAAAAAAGTAATGAACATGCTCAGAGATAATGATGGATATTATATTTGTAAAATAAGACAAGGATCCTATTAAAAACGAATATTCAGAAACATTTGCACAAAATTCCTTACAAATCAAACACATGATAGGAAAGATTATAATTTAATTACCAATAGATGATGAGGCCAGGCATGGTGGCTCACACCTGTAATCCCAGCACTTTAGGAGGGCAAGGCAGGTGGTCAGGTGTTTGAGACGAGTCTGACCAACACGGCGGCCTGAGGCCAGGTGTTTGAGACGAGTCTGACCAACACCGTGAAACCCCATCTCTACTAAAAATATAAAAACCAGCTGGGCGTGGTGGCACATGCCTGTAGTCCCCAGCTGCTAGGGAGGCTGAGGCAGGAGAATCTCTTGAACATGGGAGGCAGAGGTTGCAGTGAGCTGAGATGGTGCCACTGTACTTCAGCCTGGGTGACAGAGCGAGGCTCCATCTCGAAATAAAAAAAAAAAAAAAAGAAAAAAGAAAAGAAATAGATGATGAGAGAAAGGTTAGGGAAGTCTCCAAGAAAGTAGAACAAGACATACAGATGCAGACGATAGGAATGAAGAGTTAAGAAAATCCGTCCAGAGAATCAGGATCATTCCAGCGACTGTGCCCTTTCCCCACAAAATAGCAGCTTCAGAAAGAGAGAACAGAGAAATCTGGAGGGAAAATCATTAAAGAAATAATTCAAGAAATTTGATCTTCTGGGAGTCCAGCTAGAGCAGCGAAAGAAAACAAACTCTGAAAAAATACTTCATCTTAAAATTTCAGAACACTAGCGTTTAAGAGAAGATCCAAAAACTTCCAGAGAGAAAGCAGCAGATTTAATGTAAAGGACTGAAAGGAAAGGAAGGCTTTGGACTTCTATTTGGTAATATCTAGAACTGGAAAATCAAGAAGTTGCAGGATATTCACTGCTATTTGGAGGAAGGTGATAGTTATTAACTGATCCCCCCTCTGCTATTCATCAGGTGCTGTGCCAGGGACTGGGGATACCATGGGATACGGTGTAATGAGTCCCTCACCATCATTGCAGACTAGCAGGGAGAAAGGCCTCGACCCAGTGATGTACTGAATTACAAACTGCCAGGTGCTATGAAGGAAAGGTTCGGCGACCTATTCCACTACGTGGTACATGAACATGACCTGGTCTGAGGGTCAGGGTTTCCCTGAGAAACTTATGCTTGACATGAGGAGGCCAGATACATGACCGGGGCTGGCTGCGAGAAGAGAGGGAAAGGTGTTCCGGGCAGGAGGAACAGCAGGTGCAAGGGCGCACACCACCTGAAGGGGTATTAGAACAGATAGCTGCGCCTCACTCCCAGAGTTTTTGAGGCTTCCTGAGGCTTAAGAATTTGCAGCTCTAACAATTCCCAGGTGATGCTGATGCTGCCGGCTGCAGAACCACAGCTTGAGAAACACTGGCCTCAACGTCTGCAAAGTCCAAACCTAACAAATTTGTATTTTATCCTTCAGGCCAGAGTTCCTCAAACAGGAGAGTCATTTGGGAGCTTGTTAAGCAAGCAGTTAATAGGCCACCCCCAGAGATGCTGATGCTTTGGGCTGGGCGGAACCTGACAATGTGTCTGGACTGGGAGGGCACTGGAGGGCTGGGAGTAGGGGCACTGGGCAGGCATCTTGGTAATGCAGGAGGGAGATGGTGGGGGCCTCACCAATCGAGGCAAGGGCCTAGTGGTGGGAAAGGCAGGATGGATTTGAGAAGCAACTGAACAGGTCTGAAGATGGCTTGAGGGCACTGACAACTGAAGGGTGTGTAGGAACACAGCCACCCCCGGGAGACTCTAGCCTTGGGGGTCCCGGATCAGACCTCGGGGTCCCCAGCCAACGAGCACTGTCAGCTCTGGCAGCTCATAGCCCCTTTGTCAGGCAGAAAGCCCCCTCCAGGTGGCCAATTTCAGGTTTCAAGTGTCAGCTAGATTTTCTGCTCACTGTCCCCCATAACCTGCTAGAAAGTTCACTGCCAAACTGATTTCCAAATTTCGTGAAACAAATGTATTCCCAGGTGAAAACTACTGTATCCGATTTCTTCTGCAGATGACCCAGCCAACATGGAAATCTGCTTTGTCTGACTTTTGAATTCACCAGAGTCAACTTCCATTGCTCAGACAACTGGACGGCGCCCCAGTTCCCACTGCGACCCAGCCAGATGAAGAGAGTGGGGCCCTGAGTCCGTCAGCCAGCCCTAGACTCTCCACAAGCCAGGCCCCAGGCTCCGCCTGCAAGCCAGGAGGCAGACAGTCCACAGACCCCAAAAAGCACCCATGCCTACCCACCCCTACCAGGAATGGCAGCTGTTTCTCTGCCAGAAGTAGAGCCAGGAGAAGCCCAAAAAGGCCCCGCACCCACCAGGCCCTTATGGACCCTGAGTCACACCTGTCCCCTCGAGATTCTCTCTGGGCCATTGCAGTCCACCTACATTTGGATGCAGGATGAAAGGCTCACACGTGGCCGGGCGCAGTGGCTCACGCCTGTAATCCCAGCACATTAGGAGGCCAAGGCAGGCGGATCATGAAGTCAGGAGTTCGAGACCAGCCTGGCTAACATGGAGAACTCCCATCTCTACTAAAAATACAAAAATTAGTGTGCTGGCAGGAGCCTGTAGTCCCAGCTACTAGGGAGGCCGAGGCAGGAGAACTACTTGAACCTGGGAGGCGGAGGTTGCAGTGAGCCAAGATTGCGCCATTGCACTCCAGCCTGAGTGACAGAGCAAAATTCTGTCTCAAAAAAAAAAAAAAAAAAAAAAAAAAGACTCACATGGAAGCTACCAGTGGCCTGCTCGCTGGTGCCCTCATCCCCTGTGACGATGGAGCCATCAGTGGAAAGATCCAGGAGGCGAAGGCCTGGGTGGCGTCCCCTGGCTGGAAGGTCCCAGGAGGGAGTGTATTCAGGGTGGAGAGGAGCTCCCTGCAGGCCTCTCCCCTGAAAAGTCTGGGCCCCTGGGACTGCTGCCTTCCCTGCTGGAGAAGGGCCTAGGGTCTCCTGCCCATTTAAGAAGGCTCAACTCACACACACGCTGCATCCTGTCGGCTTTGGCTCTTTTAGCTTATTTGGTGCTCAGTCCTCACAGCAACCCTGTATGGTGTTACTCCCTCCTGACTGGTTCAAGCCATCTGAAGCTGTCCTCTGCACGCAGGTAATGATCCAGCCATGGTTGGGTGCGGTGGCCCATGCCTGTAATCCCAGTAGTTTACAGGCCGAGGCGGGAGGATGACTTGAGGCCAGGAGCTCAAGACCAACTTGGGCAACATGGTGAGACCTGATCTCTACAAAAAATACCATATATATATATATATATACACACACACACACACACACACAAGTGGTGTGCACCTGTAGTCTCAGCTACTTTGGAGGCTGAGGCAGAAGAAGAGCTGGAGCCGAGGAGTTTGAGGTTGCAGTGAGGCAAGATTGCACCACTGCCCTCCAGCCTGGGTGACAGAGTGAGACCCTGTCTCAAGAAAAAAAAAAAAAAAAGATCCAGCCACCTCACCTTGGCCTGCCTGACCCTGTCTGGTCTGTCCCTTGACTACATCTCTGGTCTCATTTCAGGTCCCCCTATCCGGTGAACCACTAGGACCTCCTCTCTGCTCTTTCATCCCAGCGCCACAATCCTGGGAAGCCCTGCCCACCCCCCAGCCTGGCTACTTCTTGTCACTCAGGTCTCAGCTCAATGTCACTTCATCAGAGAGGCCCTCTCCGGCAGTCCTACCAGACAAGCCCCGCCTTCACTCAGTCACATCCTGTCCTGGCTCACTGCACATTTCCATCCTGCTAGAATGCAGACTTCTTAGCCGGATAAACCTCGTCTCTCTTATCTCCTAGTGCCTGGCATATAGTAGGAGCTTCATAAGTATCGGTCGAATAAATGAAGTGAGAACACGAATGCCCAGTAGAAAAGGAGTGACTGGCCCCAAGTTGCAAGCTGGCAGAGGCACTGCCTCTGCTGTCATGCTGTGCTCCCTACTGGGGTACTGGCTTGGGGGGCTTGGGGGAGGCTCTGTGTCAAAGGAACCTCCTGGAAGGCAGAAATGACCCTTCTGGGTGTATCTGGCAGAGGCAGTTGCAGCAGCTGCAAATCAGAGAGGAAAGTGAGGTCACGGAGAGTGGAGGCTTTGAGGCCAAACACACCTGGGTGGATCCCAGCTCTCCAGTCACCTGCTGCATGGCCCTGAGCAAGCCACCTACACTCCCTGAGGCTCAGTTTCCCCATCTGTAAACTGGTCATAACATGGCACTTGCCTTCTGGATTGTTGTGAGGCTCATACGATACCCTGCCTGTAGCAAGCACCTGGCCAGGTGCCTCAGAGCCCTGCAAATGGTCCCCGAGGAATCTGCGGCCCTCGGGGCAGGGTGCGGAGCAGGGCGAGGCTCTGGACAGAGGCAGCCACCGACAAGAGGGTGGGGCAGGAGCAGACACCACAGAGCGTCTGAGTCTGGACACGTGTGCCTGGCTTCTGTGTCACAGGCAGGGCTGGGCCATGTGCAGGGTTTTTCATCTTTTAATCCCAGCTGTTATCAGCTGCTGGGAAATAGCTGAGCCCAGTCTCCTAGCTGGCACAGGATTCCTCTGAATTCCACAAACAGAACAAAGAGTTCCGAAATAGTGACACAGCTGTCCTGACCGGCAGCCTGGGCAGTCAGCTGGCAGGGCCAGGCCAGGAGGAAGGCACGCAAAAGCCAAGCAAAGCCACTTGGCTAGAGGGTGGGCACAGCTGCGGGAGGCTGCTGGAGGCCTGGCTGACCAGCCAGCCAGGACCATCCCAGGCTCTGGGGCTGCTGGGAGACTGGGGGTCACCTTCTCTGAGCTGGGCCTGATAGTGTGTACTCAGAGCCTTCTGGCGGTGTGAAGGTCCTGTTCCGGGACTACTCCAGAGTGCAAAGTGAGTGGCGTGGCTAGATCTCCACTGGTGACACCCCCAGACACCAAAGCTACCTCCCTTTCCAGAGCTTGGAGTGGCCGTTTGCAGCTTTTGGTCACCCTCTCCACATGTGGACGCTTTCCACAGCGCAAACCCCACCTTCCAGCCCTGACTGCACATTTCCCTGCTGCCTTGGCTGCTAGGATGCAGGTGTGATTCACAGTCCACCTCTCCGAGGTGTCCCAGTGAGATTCAGATTCGGCAGAACTGGGTGGGGACAGAGCATGATCCTGAGCGAGCAGCTGGGGGGCAGCTTCCAGATCTGGCAGGAGAGCTTGGGAACCATTCCTGGAAGCGCTGTTCTCTGAGGTCTCTGGACCCCTGAATAACCTCCCACTACCCTTTTTTCTTTTGGCTTAAACTGGCTGGAGTGGATTCTGCCGTCTACAACTATAAATCCTGACAAACTCCTTAATGACTCCCTGGCAGGGCTTCAAACTCCGCTGCCTACAGAGATACACAGGTTCCACAGACACAAGAAACAGACTCGTTTCGCAAAAATCACAAAGCAGCCCACTTGGTCTATATTTGATTTTAACAGATAGGTGGTTCCAAGTCGCCTTTATTAGAAAAAAAGCATGCAAGCCTCATGGTAAATGGTGATTGGCGCTCAATTTCCAGGCCAGAGAGACACTAGGAGTAGGGCGACCGTGGTGCCCTGGATAACTTATCTAGAGGGAGCAGCTCCTAGATAGTTAAAACTGACCGTTTCCAGATTTTTCCATTTTTCAAGAGAAGCCAGACATCGGGATTTTGATGCGAAATATCTCGTATTTTTCATTTTTGACTCATATTTTAAAAACACCATGCAGGCCAAAAAAGCCCCGGAAGGCCAGCACCTTCAAGTCTGGGTTCGGCCTGTGGCTGCCTTTGTAGCCATGGCCTACAGGGTTAGGTTCCAGCTCTTGAAGATGGCACTTAGGGCCCTTGGCATGAATCCAGCGTCCTCCCTCGCCATCCCTGCATGCAGGGACCCACAGTTCTTCTCTCTGTCCCTTATCCAGGCTGCCTCCCCACCCAGCCACGCCCTTTCATGTCCTCACTCCTCTGCCTCACAACATGCTTGTGTGACCTGGTCCCGGTGATCAAGCCCTTTGTGAAATGCATCCCCGCCTCCTGCACCTGAGGCTTCAGTCTTGAGGCACCCACAGTCCCCTACACACCCTTCCATCCTAGTGTTCCTCACCCTGGGTGGTGATCATCGGGGCCTCTGTGCCCCCAGCCCAGGGCTGGGAGGACGTCCATCTGCAGAACAAGCCTGGCCTGTGGGCTGGCCCCCTGAGGAAGTGGGCTGCTCCCAGGGTCTTGAGAGCATCCATCCTGGTAGAACAGGGTGTGGGGGTGAGTTTAGGGAACCCAGCAGAGGGATTCTTCCTGTCTCAGTGATATGGGGTCCCCAAACCTGGATAGGGCCCGTGAGGGTAGCCAAGGGGCAGCTGGACTCACTGTCCAATGCGTGAGCCCCTGGTCAGTCCCCCTTCCCGATCTTGGACATGCCTGTGCCTTTCTCCTTAGGGGAGCAGCTGGAGAGGTTGTGGCCAAGTTCCTTGTTCTCCACCCCATGCCCTGGGGATGTCCGGGCCCTCAGGCTGTGGTTAAGGGTACCCCGGTCTTCTCTGCCCTCCACTGCAGACTTGCCTCCCTCCGAGTGCGGCCGTGAAGCATTTCAGTTCCTCAGACTCTAAGCAGCCTTACCGCACATTTATTAAGCTCCCACTGTGTGCCTGGCACAGTGCTGGGTGTGTCCACGTCAGCAAGAAGACCCGTGACGATTCTCTGAGATCAGTCTCACGACACACTCAAGGCACGTGCCTGAATCGAGCCCACGGCCCTGAAGCCAATCCTGTCCTTTTGCCAAAAGAAATGATTTCCGTGTGTGGGGCAGGAAGGGAGCCACCAGGAGGCACCGGCCAACCTCTTGGTGCCTCTGGCTCCCCAGATGAAACGAGCTCAAGGGAACAAGTCCACAGTAGCATTTCAAAGAGGACCATAACTCGGTGATTACTGCATGCACATGCGAAGGCTTCCTGCTGGGAGCGTTACCTAGCGGCACCCATGGTTTCATTTCCCCAAGTTGTGTGTTCTCTTACACATGGGAAACCTCAAGGGAGAGACACTTCCCAAGAAAATTACCTATGTGGGTCTTGTCACCTACCTGCCATCTGCACTTAAAGACAGCAGCATGAAGTCCCACTAGATGACACGTACCAAGCATCTGGTGTAGTCTGGGTATGTTCACATATGTTGACGCACGTGTTTCTGCCAAGTCTCAGGAGGTGGGAATATTATTAGTAATTTTACAGGTAAGATGACAGGGCCCAAAGAGGTGGCCTTCTTAGTGTCACACACTTAGTAGGTAATGAGGTGAGATCCTCAGATCCAGGCAGCTGACCACATAGCCTGTTCCTCCCCCACATCCCAGACTTGGATGGGGCTGAGCATGTTCCAACATTCTGTTCAAGGCATGAAGGGTTTCCTCCAGAGGTGGAGACCACAGGCATCCCTAAGAGCAGCCCGAAGGCTGGGGACCTGGCAAGTGGGAAGTCTCAGAGCGGCTCAGGGCCACAGACTGAACACAGTAACCGGAAGTTGAGGTGGGCCTGCCCTGGTGCACCAACCAAGGGGTGTGTTCAGAAGCAATGTTTCCTAATTAAAATGAAAGGTGGGATTTCACAGGAATGCTACACTTTAAACCCTCTAGCCACTCAGATCTTTGAAGGAAAATTATGTGTTCATAATAATTTTGCAGTAGATAACATAATTTACAAATCACAAGTGGGTTCTGGGATTTAAAGTGATGGAAGGGCTTTCTGTTACCTCCTGGTAACCAGCAATTTCAAGAGGCATAACTGAATTTTAATCCAGTCCCATAGGAAGAGCGTTCCCCCTGCGCAGGGAGAAGGAATAAGGAAGACAAAAAGATGTCAGCGGCTTAGATCACATGACTGCCTGCTTATTTCCTGAGCTGAATATGCAGTATCTGGGCATGTACCAGATATTCCTTCTTGAAACTGAGCCAGGGCAGGTGGCCTGGTCCATGTGTATCTGGAGACCCTTGTGCTAGAATATGCCAGTCCTTCCAGCCATATAGAGACTGCAGTTTCGGTATCTCCCTATGGAGAGGAGAGATTAAAAAGGAGTTTCCACCTTGCCTGCTTTCAGCATAGACGGACAAATCAAGGAGGAAGATCTGCAGCAAGCTCCTAGGTCTAGGAACTACCATTTGGACACTGCGATCATTGGCAAAGTTCTTGCAAAGTGCCAGTTTGCTTGCTATATTTGAGCTAGAATTGATCTACCATGTCTTTGCAAAGAATTCCAAAGGAGTGGGGAAATGCAAACAGCCCTGCTCTCTGGCCAGCTTTCAGGTGGCTGTGTTCGGTGTCTGTTTCTGAGGTTCATTTTGACTTATCCAAGTGGCAGGTAATGGGGATGAAGAAGCCCTCTTTAGCATGAGTGGAATAAGCCAGGTTTGCCCAAGGGAAGCCTAGAGTTTTGGGGCTCTGAGGAGGGTGAAGTCAGAACCTGGCACAGGCTGGCACACACACTAGGTGTTCAATAACATCTAAAAGAATTCGGATGTTTCTCAAAAAGCTAAACACAGAGTTACCATATGACCCAGCAATTCCGCTGCTAGGTATATACTCAAAATAACTGAAAACAAGTATTCAAACAAGTACTTGTACATGAATGTCCCTAGCAGCATTATTCACAGTAGCCGAAAGGTAGAAACAACCCAGATGGCCATCACCCGATGAATGGGTAAACAAAACATGGTATATCCATACAATGGAATATTATTCAGCCATCAAAAGGAATGGAGTACAGATACAAGCTATGACATGGATAAACCCTGAGAGCACTGTGCTAAGTGAATGAAGCCAGGCACAGAAGGCCTCAGATTGCGTGATTCCATTTATATGAAAGGTGCAGAATAGGTCAATCAGAGACAGCACAGACTGCTGGTTGCCACGCAGAGGATGGGGAGAGCCACTGCTTAGTGGGGAGGAGTATCCTTTTGGGTGCTGAAATGTTTTGGAACTAGATACAGGTGACGGTGGTGCGACACTGTGAATGGACTAAACCCCACTGAAATGTTCCATTAAACTGGTTAATTTTGCGCGATGTGAATTTCACTTCAATAATTTAAAAAAAGAATCCAGCTAATAGTTCGTCTTCCTTTTGGCAGAACAATCTGCTTCAGCTCGGACTTAATGGTGCTTTTAACAACAAAAATTAAAAGGAGGGAAAACTGGCTCTCCTAAGACGGTAGGAGGAAAAGAAAAAAAAAGGCAGAGCTGAAACAAGTGCAGCTTTCGTGCAGCTGGTTTTCCAAGGCCTCTGTTATGCCGAGGCGTGGTTTGCACTTGCGTCGAATAAATATACTTCTTCCGCAGAGCCAGCGAGCTGCTCAGAGCGGCAGAAACAGGAATCACGCAGCTCTCTCCAGTCTGTCCCTGCGCCCGACTGGGATTCGATTTCCCACGGGAGGGAGGCCTGCAGAGGACATCAGGGATGTGCAGCGTGGAAGTAGCACGTGTGGGCCGCGACACGTCGCGCCAGGCCGGCCTCGCCCATCTGAGAGGGGTCTGAGTGTGGAGCCATCCGCCCTACGGGCTGCGGGCACTCGCCGGAGCGCAGAGACCCGTGTGCAAGGGCAAGGAGAGCATGCGTGTTCCTGTCCCGGTGATCCCCGGCCAGACCCCGGGAAGGGGCAGAGGTTCCCGTGGGAGTTGGCGCGTTTTGTAAACCGACAGATTTCAGCCACCTTTCCGCTCTGGAGGCAGGCCCTAATGGCACAGTCCAGACGTCACCGCTCCTTCGTTTTAAAATCGGTTCCATAAATTGGAGTGAATTCAAACACATGAGACCTTTCAGAAACTGGGCTGACTGCCAGGCTCTCCACACATCCAGGATAGGTGGAAAGACAGAGAGAGGGAGTGGGGTGCAGGGTTAGGGAGCGCGTCCTTCCAGGGCCAGACTCCCCGCCCTGGTGGTAGGTGGGCTCTGCCAGGCTTGAGGAGGCGCTGTAGAGCGGGTAGGAGGTGGGGGACACTCAGGAGCCGCTGTTCTCCCGCCATCCAGGATGGCAGGCTTCCTCTGTGCCCAGAGACTGAGGCTGCTCCACAGACCCCACTGTCTTCTTGGCACAAAAGCATCACTTGCTGTCCACCATTAGCGTCTGGTGATGGAAACAGGCTCATGGGGTCATAAGTAAAAAAAAAGATGATAATAATTTTAATCATTATTATATTTTATGACTATATTATACAATGTTTATATATTTTTATTATTCTTGTTAAAATTATAATGCCTGACATTTATGGAGCAGTGACCTCATGCCAGGCGCTGTGTTTTGCATGTATCATTTCACCCAGGCTCCCGACAGCTCCGTGAAGGGGCAGCCACTGGTATCCCCATGTTAGAGCAAGCTGAGAAACCGGCGTGCTGTACTTCAGGCCACACATCTTGGGAGTATGGGCAGGGGAACTGACCTAGGCAGTCTGACTCCAGGGTCCATGCTGTTAGCCATGACTTTTTGGTATCAGCACCTGACGGTGTTTCTGAAAGTCCCTTGTGCCCTGCCAGGGACCCAGGCAGAGAGCACAGATGGCACAATCAGACAGACCCACCTCAGAACCAGGCTGGCCAGAGAGGGACAGTGTCAGTCTCAGGGCCTGATCTCCAGGAAGTCCAGAGGGCACAGTCCAGAGGGCCTAGTGAGATAGCAAAGGCTGGTCAAGCCCCCAGAGCGATGCCCCAGGGACAGCAGGTGCTAATTCCTCTCCCGCAGCCCACAGGACTCGCAGCAAGGACTGCCTTCCCGCAAAGAGCGTGGTGCTGTGGCGCGGGTGCAAGCTGGGGCCCGCTGCCGTCATCCCGGAAGCCCTTTAATGACAGCAGTGCAGCAGGCTGCTCCCCCAAGAACTGGGGCTGCTCCTGGGTCACTGGCCAACACCAGGTAGAGAAGTCAGCTTGTGTTTGGTGGGAACCATGTACTTAAACTCCAGATGATTTGGTTAACGGGGCTCCTGGGGAACAGAGAGCAGCTGAGGATATGCAGATCCAGGGCATCAGAAAAGAGGGGGACCAAGTGCCCACACAAGGGGGATCCTCTGCCTCTTTTTCCTTCTGGCTTAACAGGAATCTGTCTAAATTACGTTTATACCTGATGAGACTATGACAGCTGAATGAAGGCCAGAGCCGGGCTGAGCCTTGTCTCTATCAACAACACATCTTAGGGCTTGGAAACAGAAGCTCAGGGCTGCGTGAGCCTGTGGGTCACGAATTCACTGCTCCTGCTTTAGGAACTCCTTCCCAGCGTCCAGAGAAGTGCTCATGCGTCCTCCCCTTGAACACTTTCCCTGACTGGGAGCTCACTGCCTCAAAGAGAGGTTCACATCATCTTTGGATAGCTCTGCCTACTAGAAAGCTCTTCCTCCACTGAGCTAAAATCCATCGCCTAAGGTCCACTCAGCACTCGTCCGGATCCTTGGGACCATACAGAACAAACCCAACCACTCCTCACAAAACCTCCTAAGAGACGGACAGGCAAAGCCACGGCCACAGTTTCCAGAATTATCTCTACAGGGTGTGTATTCCTCAAGCCTCTGCCATCCTGAAAGCCTTCTCTGGCCCTGCGCCATCCAATACGCTCTGTCCCTCTGCGCTAAGACTCCCGAAATGAGATCCTTAAACCTCAGAGCAGAGCAGAGCAGGAAAAACACCTCCCTTGGTCAAGGCATTGTGCTCCTGTTATTATAGCCTCAGATCCTGCACCGACAAGCAGGCCGCTGAGGCCGTGAGGGGACGGCGTGGGAGTGAGCCCACCTTTGGCTGTGCGGTGTAGAGGCATTCTCACTGATCCCACAGCCAGCTGGCATGTGTGCGGGAAAATGAGAGAAAAATGATGTAAGCACTGAGGATCTGTTCCTTTATGCACTGGAGCAGACATGAGTAGGGGGACGTGACTCTGCCGGCCCCTCAGTGGGCCTCAGTTCCCACGGCCTTGTATGGAGTGGGAGCCTCCGGCTGAGTTCTGGAGTTTGGTGATAAGGATGTTCTTGAACTCAAGGGCTCCTGAATGTCAGCTCTCGCTGCTTTTCCCCAGCGCTGGAGCAAACACTGGCTCTGTGGGGCTGGCAGAGAGACGAAGCGTTCCTGGGTTTCATGGGTAACCTGAGGGATTTTCAGGAGTGATTTGGAACATGTAAAATTTTTGCCTTACGCAAGAATAAAAATCCCACCCAAAATGTGATTCTGTAACAGTGACTGACGATTAGGCGGCAGGATGGGCGGGTGGTGGGTGGCTGTTGGGGGTGAAGAGATGAGTAGAGGGACGAGGGGTCAATGATGAATGAATGGATGGGTTAGGGAGATGAATTCTGGTGTTGCCTGTCCCTAGCTGTTTGACCTGGGGCATCTCACATGTTTAGCCATGGGATGGGCGTCATACTCCCTCCTCACAGTGTTCTTTTTTTTTTTTTTTGAGACGGAGTCTGGCTCTGTCGCCCAGGCTGGAGTGCAGTGGCCGGATCTCAGCTCACTGCAAGCTCCACCTCCTGGGTTCACGCCATTCTCCCGCCTCAGCCTCCCGAGTAGCTGGGACCACAGGCGCCCGCCACCTCGCCCGGCTAGTTTTTTGTATTTTTTAGTAGAGACGGGGTTTCACCGTGTTCGCCAGGATGGTCTCGATCTCCTGACCTCGTGATCCGCCCATCTCGGCCTCCCAAAGTGCTGGGATTACAGGCTTGAGCCACCACGCCCGGCCTCACAGTGTTCTTATGAGGAATGCACTGATGAAAGTTCCTAAAGCAGGGAGCCTGCCGCAGGGACAGGCCTGGCTGAGACAAGGACACCTCTCTGACCAGCAATAAGCCTCACCAAAAAATGTGCTCAGGTAAGAAAAGCCATCTGCCAAGAAGCATGTGTCAGAACAGCTTTGCTGGTGGCTCCAGGGCAGGAGGGGTAGAAAGGCAAATAAAAGCTGGTCTCCTTGGCAATTAACGTTCACTTCTGCTTTTACCTTAGAGACTGAGGAGCCCAGCCCCACACCACGACTCCAGCTACACTCTGGTCTTGAAGGATCTGAGGCCCACAGTGTGGGCTGCTCTGTTTGGTCAGAGCTTCTCAAATCCTTGGTGCATGCAAATCGTCTAGGAATCTTGCCAAAATCCAGGGGCTGATGCAGAGGTCGGGAGTGGCCTAAGTTCTCTCTGCAGAAGCTGATGGTCACAGGGCACACGGGAAATACCCATCAAGGCTCTGCATGTGTTTGGCTGACGGCAGACTAGACACCGGGGCTTCCGGTCCTCGGCCCTCCCAGGGGCAGTGAGGGAGTCTGGTCACCGGGGCTTCCGGTCCTCGGCCCTCCCAGGGGCAGTGAGGGAGTCTGGTCACCGGAATGGAGGTGGGCAGGAGCAAGGCCTGGCTTTTCTGAAACGGTGCTCCCACTTTCTATCCAGAAAGCCATGCTGTTGTTCTCTTTGCATGAAGTGTGAGGCCAGGCAGCATGGCTGATGTGCACGGGCTTGGGGCTCAAGGTCATACCCCGCAGGGGTGGCTGTCCCGCCAGGCAGAGATCAACCGGTTTAGACCGCATACTGACCATACTCGCCAGCTCTATTTCCCCCATTATGATGATGGAGAAACTGAGTCCCTTGAGCTGAGACAACTGGGCTGACCTTTTCTGGGCCACATGGCTCCTGATGGTGGAGCAGAGCCTGGCTGCGTCCCCCACTCCCTGTCCAGGGCCTGCCCCACTAGCTCTTCCTTTTTAAAAAGTTTAATGAGACAGGTCTCTGTCACTCAGACTGATCACAGTAGTGTGATGAGCTCACTTCAGCCTTGAACTTCCGGGCTCAAGCCATTCTCCCGCCTCAGCTTCTGGACTAGCTGGGACCACAGGTGCGTGCCACCATGCCTGACCTCCGTCTGGTCTTTACAAGGAGAATAAGAACCTCGGCTGAGGAACCCGAGACAGGTCGGTCACTTCCTTCAGCCTCCCTGAGCTGAGGCCTCCCATGCAGGGCACACTTCAGTGGCCCCTCTCCCAGACCCCTGCTCCAATCGGGTACCCCAGAGCACAGAAGGAAGGGCCCGGCTAGCCTGGCTCTTCTGACCTGAGCAAAGGGGACCCCAGTGAAGGTTTTGCTTTCAAAATCTACAACTAAACATGACAAGGGTGGGGAGGCAGATGTTTTCCACAGACGGCTCTGCCTTGGGCTTTGCCCTGGGCCCTGGGTGGGTGAGGCTGGAAGAGGCTGGGGAGCCAGCACATGGTCTCAGGTGTGGCCTGCCCACCTGCCCCCAGGCTGCCCCCGATCTGCTGGCGGACCTGGGCCCCTGGTCCCTGACCCGGTCTCACACTCACCTCTCTCCCTCATCCCCGTTTCAGCCACAGTCGTCTCAGCTGCTCCTGCAGCAGCCAGCAGTCCGCCCACCTCAGGACCTGACCACTGGCGGTTCCTGTTTCTGGAGACTGTCTTCCTCCAAACAGCCACCTGGCGAGCCCCTCACTTCCTTCACATCTTTTCTCACATGCCACCTTCTCATGGCAAACTGCCACCCTCACTCTCACCCGGCACTCGAGACTGCCCTCACCTGCCTCCCTTTTTTCGTAACACACCGACCTTCGGACCTGTGAAACCCTCATTTACTGCCTGTCTCCTCTAACCACAAGGGAAGCTCCATGGCAGGGGAACCGCTATTTGCTGTGTTATCATCTCCTCAGTGCCCAGCTCTGAGCCGGGCACACAGTAGGTGCCCTGTCAATATTTGTTAACAACACCTGCCTTGTGGCATCCCTGGGGCTGTTCGGGGGTCTCACATCCGTTTACGGGACAAGGTGTGGTACATGTGCCATGCCCCATACCCCGCGGGCGCAGTTACAGGCACGTCCTGCATAACTAGCCGCACCTGGCACAGCACAGGTCTGGGGGCGGCGTGGGAGCTGCCACATCCAAGAAATTAAACTTCCAGTCTCACTGCATTTGCGTCTCGCTCTGGATACAGTGAAGCTGCCAAACCCTCAGGGAGCCTCAGATGCTCCGGCCGGTGGGACCTGGGAAATGGGACATCGCTCAACCCAGAGAAGCTCAACCCAGAGCAGCAGGCTGTGTCTCCACCCAGGAAACCTGCAGGTATCAAGGGAGCCTTTGAGCCATGGCCCAGACTGCCCCTGCCAGCCTCTGAGGCTACCTTCGGATGAGTGATGGCCAGGTGGTGAAGACACGGAGCAAAGAGACTCGGAATCATCAATGCAGGAGGGGTGTTGTGCCCTGAGAAAAAGGATGCCAGGAAACCATCTTGGTGCCAGCGATTCCACATAGTGAACTGTAACCAGCTGTCACCTGGCCAGAGGGCAGTCCCCATCCCAGACCTGCCGGAGCATCAGGTGGGAGACTCTGCCCTAAGTGCAAATATTCCTCCATCACGGGCCATGTGGGAACTGCAGCCACGCTCAGCAGCCCTCCGCAGAAGGGGTTCAGCAAAGGAATCAAAGCACTTCCACCCCAGGAGTCCCTTGGCAATTAAAGAGCCTCGAGGCCGGGCGCGGTGGCTCATGCCTGTAATCCCAGCGCTTTGGGAGGCCGAGGCGGGCGGATCACTTGAGGTCAGGAGTTTGAAACCAGCCTGGCCAATGCAGTGAGACCCCATCTCTACTAAAAATACAGACAAAAAAAATTAGCTGGGCTTGGTGGCGTGCCGGTAATCCCAGCTACTCAGGAGGCTGAGGCATGAGAATTGTTCGAACCTAGGAGGCAGAGGCTGCAGTGACCTGAGATCATGTCACTGAACTCCAGTCTGGGCAACAGAGTGAGACTCTGTCTCAATCAATCAATCAATCAATCAATAAGCCTTAACAGTGGAGTCAGGAGGGCTGAGGTGCAAACCCCATCACTGCCCCACATCTAGCCGTGTGACCTGGACAGGCCTTGTCCTCCTACGCCGGAAAACCCTGATGTGCAAAGCAAAACCTCCATGCGGGACAGAGGTGAGCAGAGAAGAGAAAATCCGTACTCCAAGCTCGGACAGGGCAGGCTTTCAGAACAATTAATGTATTTTAAAAAAGGAAGATGGCTTGTGATGTGCCAACGATTCTCAGCCCTCTCCTCCTTGAGGGTCCCTATTTTTCTATTGTTTTTATTAAACAAGAAACCAGGCTGTATTACAATGTAGTACAGAGACTGACAGTAGTACCTATGAGAACATGATAATGATGGCGGGAAACGATAGAGGTCGATTTCTAGAATTAAAGAAAGATGAAGGATCTCAGACTGAAAAGGCCCAGAGAGGCTTGCGTGCTGTTATTATTTTTCCTTTGGAATGAAGGTCTGAATGAGAGTTTTGATTTCGAATGTGTCAATGGGTTTGAGAAGCCCTGATTACATTTTATGGTGTAGTCACTGGAAATGGAAAAATGGCATTTTATATATTATATATATAAAAATATATGTTATACATACTCTTACTTTAGTTCAGCTACCATCCCCATAGAATTTGACAAGAATTGCTATGACTGAAAAGTTTTCAAGTCCTAATTAAAATGGTATTTATGGCAGTATTCATAATCAGCCTGAAATGCATTCCGTAGGTGATCTCTGAGTTTCTGGAATGTTTTCTTAGACTTTTTTGATGCGCAGCAGCTTACATGTCTGAAGTTACTTGAAAGCATCACTTTTGAGAAAGCTTACAACTGGGCCCTCTACCATCCCAAGTCCTTTGTAGTTCCTCTTGAATGTGCCTGCCATACTTTTAACAGGGTAGCTGAATAAGTAGCATCACCATTCTTTGCTGTGGCACAGGTTATAAACTTAAGTGGGGTTTACCGGCAGCATCGAATGTTTCAGCTTTAAGAAATAAAAGCAGGGCACAAGTTAAATGTTTAGTTCTAGAAATTGTGTGCAATACGTTCATAAGGATGGCTGTGGTTGCCACAGAGTGCCTCGCTTACCTTCAAGTACGGTTACTGTGTCCTGCACCCAGACGGAAGGGATGGAATCGTGCACTCAAGTGGGGGCTTTAGCTGCAGTGTTTGGCAGAGTTGCCTTCTACCTGCCAGTTCAAAAGTTCAACCTGTTTTCAACTAGAATATCTATACTAAACAATTTCAGTCTGTTAACTCTGATTCAGCCTCTTCAGATACCCGTGTACTGTGCAGCAGTGGCTCTGTGTGTACATGCTATGCATGGCGGATACACAAAAATACCAATATGATGTGTACAGGATAATGCCTCATCCCCATCAGATGTCCATTTGTTATTGTGTTTGTTAACAACCCTTTATCTCTTGGTGTTATAAACTCCACTTCAAACTGATTAAAGTCTCATTCTTGTCAAAAAAGAAAAAAAGAAAAGGCCCACAGAATTGCAAACAGAAGTAAGAAAAGATCCATACTGCAACACATTCGAGTGAAATTTCAGACTATCAGAGAGAGAGAGACGCCTGAAAGTCCCCAGAGAGCAGAGAACCTGACGAAGGAGCAAGACTCGGACAGAACCACACTTTCCGACAGCCACGCGGACTGTAAGGCCACAGGGGAGGAGTAACAGTTTTGAGTACTGAAGTGAGCACTGAGGTTTTGAGTACTGAACTTTGCACCCTGAACTTTACATCCAGCCAACTGTCATCCAAGTGTGAGGGCAGGACCAATACATTCTCAAACACAGGAGGCCCTAGAGATTGGCCACGCAAAGACCCACGTGGGAAACACTCGGGATCAGCACATGGTTCAAGACACGAGAAGATCAAAGGGTGATCAGATTCCGAAGTGAAGACTGTTCCCCACCTCCACCCCCATCAATTAGCTAAGATCCAGAAGAGAAAGAGAGAGTGATAGGATGGGGACTGGGTGGAGGGGAGATCCAGGGATGTGAGGGAGCAGTCATGTGACCGAGGAACATATGGATAACATTTTTATTTATAAAAAGAAAGGATTAACCAAGAAACCTAGAAAAGGCAGGGCAAGCTGAAACCATAAACTTGTCGGTAAAAAGACAAAGACTGTTGATTGGATAGAAGCCAGGCTTTTTAGAAGAAAGACGACTGAGTCATCAATCAGAGGAATGAAGGGGAAGGGAGGGGGATGGGATACAGCTGAAATTTCTTGAAGCTGGGTGTGGGGTCCATGCATGGGAGTTCATTACACTATTTTGCTTGTGCAAACATCTGAATTTTTCCATTATAATTTTTTTTTTGAGACAGACTCTTGCTCTTGTCGCCCAGGCTGGAGTGCAGTGGCGTGATCTTGGCTCACTGCAACCTCTGTCTCCTGGGTTCAAGCAGTTCTCCCGTCTCAGCCTCCTGAGTAGCTGGGACTACAGCAGCACGCAAACACACCCGGCTAATTTTTGTATTTTTAGTAGAGATACGGTTTCACCATGTTGGCCATAATGGTCTCGATCTCCTGACCTTGTGATCTGCCCACCTTGGCCTCCCAAAGTGCTGGGATTACAGGCGTGAGCCACTGCACCCAGCCTAAAATGTTTTTTTTTTTTTTGAGACGGAGTCTGGCTCTGTCGCCCGGGCTGGAGTGCAGTGGCCGGATCTCAGCTCACTGCAAGCTCCGCCTCCCGGGTTTACGCCATTCTCCTGCCTCAGCCTCCCGAGTAGCTGGGACTACAGGCGCCCGCCGCCTCGCCCGGCTAGTTTTTTGTATTTTTTAGTAGAGACGGGGTTTCACCGTGTTCGCCAGGATGGTCTCGATCTCCTGACCTTGTGATCCGCCCGTCTCGGCCTCCCAAAGTGCTGGGATTACAGGCTTGATCCACCGCGCCCGGCCTAAAATGTTTTTTAAAAGACCATTCTCAACCTAAATTTCTCTCTTCTCCAAAAGTCCAAGACAGCTGTCTATTCCTAATTTTTACATTGTGCCCATCACTTGAACATTTAGAAAAGAAATGAACATGTAGAAACTGGTTTTATTATGCAGTAATGTAAGTATGGTCATCCCTTGGTATCTGTGGGGGATTGGTTCCAGCACCCCCAAAAGATACCAAAATCCATGGATGCTCAAGTCCCTTACAGAAGATGATGTTGTATTTGCACATAACCTACACATATCTTCAAATTGTCTCTAGATTTTGATACCTAATCAATGCAAATGCTATGTAAACAGTTGTTACACTGTATTTTACACAGCTGTTTAGGGAATAATGGCAAGAAGAAAGGTCTGTGGCCGGGCGCGGTGGCTCACGCCTGTAATCCCAGCACTTTGGGAGGCCAAGGCAGGTCGATCACCTGAGGTTAGGAGTTCGAGACCAGCCTGACCAATATGGTGAAACCCCGTCTCTACTAAAATTACAAAAATTAGCCAGGTCTGGTGGCATACCCCTGTAGTCCCAGCTACACAGGACGCTGAGGCAGGAGAATCGTTTGAACCTGGGAGGCGGAGGTTGCAGTGAGCCGACATCATGTCGCTGCACTCCGGCCTGGGTGACAGAGTGAGACTGTCTCAAAAAAGAAAAAAAAAAAAAAAAGAAAGGTCTGTGTTTAATGCAGACACAACTACCCATTTTTTCCTAATATGTTTGATCTACAGTTGGTTGAAACCAGAGACACAGAACCTATTGAAACAGAGGGCCGACTGTAGGCCCACTGCCTCCAGAAAGTTCCCAAATTTCTCTTTATTAAGATCGCTGTAGCTCAGGCCCGTGGATCTCATCGAAGATGCGGAGCAACCTGTGTCTGGCATTACCAGAGGAGTCTTCATGTGGACAGTCTCAGCGGCAACACGTAGAGAACTTTGGTCTCGATCCAGAAAAGAGAAAGTGCCAGAGGTTGCTGAGGCAGTAGAAGAGGTGAAAGAGGAACCTATCCTGGTGTTGCACCCTCACGAAGCTGAGGATACTCACCACCTGGAGATCTCCAGGGCCGTTTGGAATCTTACGTTAAAGAAGTTTTTGGTTCATCTCTTCCTGGTAATTGGCAAGACATCTGCCAGGAAGATGGTCCTCTAAAGTTCAATCTCTTGGTACATTTAGCTGATGACTTGGGTCATGTGGTCTCTAACTCCAGACTCTACCGGATGTGCAGGGTTAGAAATGGTCTTGATCTCTGTAATGTCCCTATTCAAGATAGATCTAAATTTGATGCACTCAGGGCCAGTAATCTCCCCCCGCCCAATCTGGAAATCACTTGGAGTTACTGAGCAATTCGGAAGAGAAACACATTGAAATCATTTACTTCCCTGAGCAAGGGGCCTGCTTATTAGACCTTTTGATACTTTACCAGGTGAAATACTGCCAGAACTGGTCTCTAAACCCACTTTTCTATAGTGGAATGTATCATCTCTTTTTTTTCTCATATTATGAATGGACAACTAACAGGACTTTCTATTTTCATATTTGCTGAAACCATTTTTTTTTTTTGAGGCAGAGTCTCGCTCTGTCGCCCAGGCTGGAGTGCAGTGGTGCGATCTCAGCTCACTGCAAGCTCCGCCTCCCGGGTTCACGCCATTCTAGTGCCTCAGCCTCCCGAGTAGCTGGGACTATAGGTGCCCGCCACCACGCCCGGCTAATTTTTTGTATTTTTTTTTTTTTAGTAGAGACGGGGTTTAACTGTGTTAGCCAGGATGGTCTCAATCTCCTGACCTCGTGATCCGCCTGCCTTGGCCTCCCAAAGTTGCTGGGATTACAGGTATGAGCCACTGCGCCCGGCCTTTTTGAAACCATTTTTTAAAATGAAATTAGGTCATTAATAATTTATGAAAAATTTTGAGAGGACACTGTCATTAACTTGGGTTTAAGACAAGAGGACGTTGAAAGTTCCACCCTTCATAGGCATAAAGTAGTAGTTACAAGAAAATATTTTCATCCTGTTAGGACTCATATCTAAGATAAGAGTTATAGAGTTATTATACATTGCATATGTACAAATAAACTTGTATTAGATACCTATAAAATAAACATAAAAGTATGTTGTATATTACTGACCATTCTAGATTATTTTCTTTTGGAATTAAAGTAGATTTGTTAAAAAAAAATCGCTGTAAATTGTCAGGAATGAAAGAAAAGCTATGGGTTTAAATCGATCTATTTATTTATTTATTGTTGTTGTTGTTGTTGTTTTTGAGAAGGAGTTTCATTCTGTCGCTCAGGCTGGAGTGCAACGGTGCAATCTTGGCTCATTGCAACCTCCACCTCCTAGGTTCAAATTTTTCTCCAGCCTCAGCCTCCCTAGTACCTGGGATTACAGGTGCCCGCCACCACGTCTAGCTAATTTTTTTGTATTTTTAGTAGAGACAGGGTTTCACCATGTTGGCCAGGCTGGTCTCAAACTCCTGATCTCAGGTGATCCACCTGCCTCGGCCTCCCAAAGTGCTGGGATTACAGGTGTAAGCCACCATGCCCGGCCACAAATTGATCTTTTAAAGTTAAACACACATATGTACATATGTCTTAATATACATATACGCATGTTTCTATGTATGCCCCTTCACGTACTTCCCCAAAATCTGACTCTTGAAGGCTATCAACAAGAATGCGAATAACGGTTTTGCCTGTAGATGCTGCAATCAATCACACAAGGGCCCTGTTCATTCTTTTCCTCCCCACCGAAAAGATCACATGTCCCAAGCTGCGTTTACGCAGCAACAGCTAACTCATTTTCCCATCGTGATTAATCAGAGTCATATGCAGCAGCCCGTCGGAGCCTCTGAAGGCTGCAGATAGACACCAGCCTCACACTGGGCTGATAAAGCTCGAGCGGAAATCCAAGTGCCCCAGCGTTGGGTTGGCCTGGGAGGCTGATTCCTCAACAAGGCATGATTTTCCTCAGAGCTTGTGAAATAGCAAAAATCCTTGATGGGTCTCCTTCCGGCCTCCAGGGACCTGAAAAGGGGACCATGAGTCCATGCCCATCAGGTGAGTAGGGTGAGGCCCAGTAGGGTCTGGTGGCCCTGCTTGAGGCCGCCTCCCCCTTCTCCCTGTCCTCACCGTGCACCGAGGCACTGGGAGCCTCACTGGCCTGAGACCTTCCTGCAAGGATGGAAACGTCCGCTGAGCCATCCATATGGAAACTAAGAGCCCAGGTGGCCGTGGAGCACCTGAAATATAACCAGTGTGACCGAAGGACTAGACTTTATATTTAACTTTTTATATTTAAATAGCCATGAATGAACCTTGAACACATGCTAGGTGAAAAAGCCACACTGTGTGCGGTTCCACTCACAGGAAATGTCCCGAACAGGCAAATCCAGAGGGACTGAAAGAAGCAGACGCGGGGTTGCCAGAGCCTGGGGGAGGGGCATGGGAAGGGACTGCTAGAGCTTCTCTTTGGGGTGATGGACACTTTCTGGAATCAGACAGCGGTGATGGCTGCACAGTCTGTGAATATACTAAAAACCACGGAGTCACACACTTTAAATGGTGAATTTTATGTTGAGTTATATCTCTATTAAAAAAATAAATAAAACACAGGGCCAGGCGCGGTGGCTCACGCCTGCAATCCCAGGACTTTGGGAGCTGAGGTGGGCAGATCATGAGATCAAGAGATCGAGACCATCCTGTTCAACATGGTGAAACCCCATCTCTACTAAAAGTACAAAAATTAGCCCAGCATGCTGGCAGGCGCCTGTAGTCCCAGCTACTCAGGAGGCTGAGGCAGGAGAATCACTTGAACCCGGGAGGCGGAGGTTGCAGTGAGCCGAGATTGCGCCACTGCACTCCAGCCTGGTGACAGAGCGAGACTCCGTCTCAAACAAAAAGAAAAGAAAAGAAAAGAAAAAAACCCGAACAAATTTAAATAGCCACATGGGCTAGTGACTACCATATAGGCCAGCACAGTTCTAGAAACTTAGAGGAGTGGTCTGGAACTTTGATCATCTTCCCCTGTCCTGAATTCATGCCTCCCAGCCCCAGCCGTGCACCTCCGGGGTCTCCCGTGCCTCCATGTGCTTCCTGCTGCCCTGCCACCTCACCCCACCCCTGTTCCCATCCAGCTCCAGCTGCACTGACGCCACCCGCTACGCTGGCCTTGCCTTGGCCTCCCCACCTGCCGCCCAGGGCTTGGTGGGGGCTCTTCCCAGCAGCTCTGCCGCCTGCAGGGACCTCTGTGTTCCCACACACCTGGGACGACTCTCAGCTATGATCACCTGCTTTCTTCTTCTTATTTTGCTGAAAAGAACTCCTCCTCTACCCCATTGCTAATGGCTATTTTTTCCTACTGAGGAGGGGACATCTTAGGCAGAAGGCTACCCTAAACTGCCCCTGGAAGGGTCAAGGCCCCGTCCTGTGTCCCCCACCCCCACCAAGCCCTGTCATGTTACATTCTGGTCCTTTTCCATGTTCATGGCTACCTCCCTTGGCAGTCAGGGCTGGGTGTGTGGCCTCAGGGCTCCGAACAGGGCTGGGCCAGAAGGCATACCGAAACAGCAGTTTCCCCGCTAACAAAGAGCCTCATGCCCACTTACTACCCAGCTTCTGGGCCGAGTTCCCCGCCTGGCTGTAGAGCATTCCGCCTCAGGACGGCAAAGGGGTCTGCAGAGCCCCTTCCCAGGACCAGGCCCCCATGGGTGCCCGATGGCTTCCACCTTCTTAAGTCTGATTTAGGGAGGGACTTCCAAGAGGTCCTGGGTCCTGCCACTCTACCTGCTCCGAATCCAGCCCTTCCTCAGCCCTTTCATCTGAGGCCCAGTCACTCTCTGCACATGGCCCAGGCCAACCCCCCAGCAGGGAGGGGGACCCAACTCAGAGCTGCAACTCGCCCCACGCAGAGCGTCAGCCTCCCCCGCCGCATCAGCAGCACAGGCCGACCCCCAAATCCCACCTGAGCCCAAGCAGGAGTGGGGTGCACGCATGTGAAGAGGTGCTCTGCTGAACACACAGAAGGCGGCATTGTTTTCCTGCGTCTTGCTAGGCAGTCTGGAAGGGATGCTTGGTAGAGCCGATGAGGGTTTACCAAATTCTCAGCACAGCAAGAACTTGGGTGATTGATGCGGAGAAAACATTTTTACCAGCCCCTCATCTGGTTTGTATTAAGAGGTTTCCATATTTGGATTTTTTTTTTTTTTTCCCAAGGTAAAAACCAACAATGAGTTGGGACCAGAGAAATAGCAGGGGCACAGGCAGCTGGGTGAGGGGAACCCGAGCTGAAAGATGTGACAGAGGTGGGAGGAGAAAGCCCCTCCCCACTGAGGACTGGCAGGAGGCAGAGGCCCACTGTGGCGGGTGCCCAGGATAATCACACTGGTGTTGATGACCCGGGTGACGCTGTGACTGGTTTCCTTTCTCACTTTATTAAAGTCACAATAGATTTGGCAGCAGAAAAAAGTGGCTGGTCCTCTCCGGCCCTCCGCTAGGCAGGACCATCCCCCACGCCCCACACCTGGCCCTCCCTAGGCGGGACCATCCCCCACGCCCCACACCTGGCCCTCCCTAGGCAGGACCATCCCCCACGCCCCACACCTGGCCCTCCCTAGGCGGAGTCACCCCACGCCCCACGCCTGGCCTCCGGTGCCTCCCGCTTCCTGCCTCATCTTTCCATGGCACTATCACCATCCAATGTAATGGGAAGTTTGTGTGTTTTTTTTTTTTTTGTCGTCTGTCTCCCTGTGCTAGCATGGGAGCCCCAAGAAGATGGACTCAACACCGGATTGTTGACTGCATGAATTAATGATGGGCCAAGTCCTACCGGGCTCCCCCAACCCTCACCTGGGCCCCAGGCTCCTCCTTAAAGGGGAGGGGCGGGGGGAGCTCCACTGGTGGGTGTGATCTAGAGGAGGCCGCCCCCTGCGGTGGCCCCTGACTGGCCGGGGACCTCTGGCACCTCCCCAGGGTCTTCTCTCCCTCCCAGGCCTGCAGAGGGAGGGCAGGACTCGGGAAAAGCTCCCACCCCCAATGAGGTGCCAGTGCATGTGCACCCAGGGTCTCGGCTCCTATCAAGTCTCCCGGCCTTCACGGTCCTCAGGCTCTCTGTGCCCCCTCTCCAGGCACCCTAAAATCAGGTCACAATGCAAGCTGGCTGTGCCCAGGGACATCAAGTCTGTGCCACGCTGTTCCCCTGCCTACAATTACATTGATCACTTTCCCACACAGTCAGCTTCCACTCAGTCCTCAGGCCGAGCACCCACGCCACCTCCTCCAGGACGCCCTCCTGGTCATGCCCCTCTGCTCCTTCTTGCTCCCAGCCCTGCCTGGCTCTGAAGCATGCTTCTATTTCTCCATCTCAGTCCTTTGCACTTGGGTATCATCCGCTCACCCTCTGACAGCTGGTTTAGGGTCCCAGCAGCCACCACAGTGCCTGGTGCACAGCAAGTTGGCTGTGGGAAGTTGGGGAGTCGCCAGCATGGTACTCCAGCACCCAGCACGGCGTCTAGGGCAGAGCAGTCAGGAAGCAAGGCTGGATGAACAGAGGGGTGGGGGGCCCAGCGCAATGTCAGGACTCACAATGTGGGGAGGAAGCAGGCACAGGTAGCTTGTGGCTGCCCCAGGGATTCCTCACCAGATAATTATAACCCGGGGTTCCAAGAGCCACAGAGGAAGTGTGGATATGTTGCGATGACAGCACTGAAGACGGAGTGATTAATTCTGCTGGGGGACATCTGTTAATGGGACAAGGCTGCCCGAGACCCTGAGCAGTCCTGCTGCCACGCCAGCCTGTTAGGCCGTGTGTGGCCTGCCCACTCCACTCCCCTGGCCTTGACTGAAGCTGGGTCACTTTTCCCGTCCAAGGGCCTTTCCCTGCAGCACGTAAGCCTCTCTTCCCGACTCTGGGCCAGCTGTGTTGGTCCTCACTTTTAACAAACTGAGGGGCAGAACGGCCCGACAGCAGCTATCTATCCAACAACCATGTCCCAGGCCGGAATCCTCCCATCCAGGGAGGGACCACTTCCTGCCTGATATCAAGGACAAGGCCAGTGGGGGTGGTCTCCTGGGGGTTGCCAACCCTGAGACGGCCAAAGCCCCGGGGCTGCTCAGGCAGGAAAGCCGTGCTCCGCAGCTCCACTGACTGTCCCTGCGGCGTGGCACAGCACTCACGCCCAGCAACAGAGACACGGAGACGGGCCTCTGAGTGCAAGGACGCTCACGATGAATGAGGTGCAGCTGCAGCTGGCTCTGGAGGTGAGCAGGGGGATTCTGGCTTTAGAGAAAGATCTAGGTGGGAGAAAGGCAGCAAGAGGAGGAGTGAGGGAGAGCAGGCTCAGCCTCCCGTGCTGACAGTTACCCGGCGGGTTAGGTCGGGGAGCAGGAAGCAAACCTTTGGATGGGCAATAACCTGTGTGCACAGTGGACTGGAGCCTCGGCAAGCCTTGATGGGGACCTGTCTCAGCAGCCTCTGCCCAGGGAACTGGGGGCTCGGTGAAAACCACCAGCATAGAAATGACCCGCAGGGCTGCTGAGCTGCCATAGGACCCCCGGGGGCCAGGGAGGCCACACTCGCCCCACTGTTCAACAGGAAGGATGAGACAGAAAACGGCGTCTGGAGTGTGGGGGAGACACGAGGTGGCAGCACAGGCTGGGGCAAGGTTTGGGGTCATCTGGGGATCTCAGATTTGATACTGCCGGGGACAGCGCTGATTTCTTGGTGCACAGCCTCTGGGCTGCATTCTGTGTTCCAGGCTGTTTTGGACTAATTGTGCCCCCGTCTCCTCCAGTTTGTATGTGGAAGCCCCTGGTCCCCACTGTGACTATATTTGGAGTCGAGGCCTTTAAGGAGGCAATTAAAGTAAAATGAGTCATAAGGTAGGGCCCTAACCCGAAAGGACTGGTGCTCTTGTAAGAACAGGGGAGGGCAGAGCTCTCCGTCTCCTGGCCAGGTGAGAACACAGCAGCTGCCTACAAGCCGGGAAGAGGCCTCGCTGGAAATCAACTCTAACGACACCTTGGTCTTGGATGTTCAACCTCCAGAACTTCGAGAAAATAACTTTCTGTTGTTGAAACCGCCCAGTCTGTGGGACTTTATGTCAGCCCTAGCGGACTAAAGCACAGGCCCTAAGCGAGATACTTTCATCCCGGCTTCTCTGCTCAGCTCTCGGGTGGCCCTGTGGGGTGGGCATCGTCCTCGCTGTCCTGGTCTCACCAAGAAGCCGCAGGCAGTTCTGTGGCTGGATCAAGTGGGCAGAGCTATGGAGCAGTTGTCACACACCTTAGCACTTCGGATCTTTTCTCTCTCAAAAGAAGAGACAGATAAAACGACCACTATTGAAATGACCAAGATGGAAATGCTATTAAAGAAATTTAACAAACAAAAACAGAGTTCAGCCAATGAGGTGAGAACTTCTGCTGAAGAATGAAAATGGGGGAGGAGAAGGGAGATGAGACAAACCCCCATGACCTTGGGTGTTCAGAGCAACTGCGCTTACAGTTCTCATAAGCAGCAACAGTTCACTGTAAAGACGGAGTTTGAATTAATGCATAAAATACAGAAGCACAGCTCCTCTTGACCTCTTTTCAATACACAGCAAAGACAAACCTCTTTACCTTCTCTCCAGAGACGAATGCTGCACCCAGCTAAGAGACACGGGTGATCTGTTTCTCGGGGCCTAATAGACAACGTAGGCTAAAAACTCCGGAAGATGCATTCTCCTTCTAAGAATGCTCCTCTGAGTGCAGTGGTCTGCCTGCTCACCAGGTATAAGATGAGATAAACATAATTGCTCCCAAGGGCTGCTGACAGGGGAGTCTCCATCTCTCACACTTGTGCAGAACGAGGCCCAGCACGTCTGTTTGTCCATCCTCCTCACACTGAGTATTTTGGGAAGAAAATAATGGAAGTATTTCCCACTTGAGAAAAGGAGAGTTGGCAAGCTGCTCTCACATACCATTGAAAGGGGCAAATATATGAGAACGTCTTCAGAAGGTAACTGGCAACACACACTTCACAATCTCAAATGCACACACTCTTTGATCTAGCAACTCCACATTGAGGAATTCATCCTCAGATATACTTCCACATATGCACAAAAGCATGATGTATGAGGGGAAACACTGCAGCGTCACGTTTAATAGAAAAAGACTGGAAACAGCTCCAAAGACCAATAACGGGAGATTGGTGAAGTGAATTACGGCGTACTGGTGCAATGAAACTCTATGCAGCCTTTAAAAAGAATGGAGCAAAATGAAGCTATAAAAGTAGTGTAAAAAAAAAAAAAAGCTATAAATTTCTTTTATGTCTGATTTGAGAAAGCCCCTTTATATCTGACACAAACCTCAGAGGCCATAAAAGACTGATAAATGGGAATACATTGAAATTTTTTTTCATGATGCAAACACAAAACAAAACCCCCCAAAGTAGTTAAAAGTATAAAACCATGAGAAAATATTTCCAAACCATATGAAAACTTCCTTAAAACATTCCTACAAATCGGTGAGGAAGAGGTGAATAGCCAACAGAAGAGTGACCCAAGGATAGGACTGGGCCATTTGCCGAAAAGGAAATGCAAGTTTCTCTGAAACATACCCAACTCATCTTTAGTCACAGAGAATGGCAAATGACCTCTCCCCGGGACGTGGCTTCGCATCTCTTAGGATAAAGCGGTAACATGAAATAGTACCCACTTGCAATGAAATAGTCACATGAGGCTTAGCAGGGCCCTGGGAAGCACGTCCTCAGCGGCATGGAGGAGGCCAGGGTGTGGGTGATCTCTCTCCCTGGATGGGAGTCAGAGCTATGTCATCACAGACGCAGGGACCCAGCAGGTCTACATCTAGGAATTTTTTTTTTTTTTTGAGACGGAGTCTCACTCTGTCGCCCAGGTTGGAGTGCAGTGACCGGATCTCAGCTCACTGCAAGCTCCACCTCCCGGGTTCACGCCATTCTCCTGCCTCAGCCTCCCGAGTAGCTGGGACTACAGGCGCCCGCCATGTCGCCCGGCTAGTTTTTTGTATTTTTTAGTAGAGACGGGGTTTCACCGTGTAGGCCAGGATGGTCTCGATCTCCTGACCTCGTGATCCGCCCGTCTTGGCCTCCCAAAGTGCTGGGATTACAGGCGTGAGCCACCGCGCCTGGCCCTACATCTAGGAATTTATCCCTCCCACGGACTCACCCGAATGTCATTTAATGCAGCCATTCAAAAACACAAAGACATTCCATCCGGGAGACAAAACATCTCGGATAGTCCGTGTTGTAGAAACAGGAGACAAAACTGTGTGTGTTGTGCTACCACTGAGTTTAAAAAAAAAACAGGGAGAAAAGACTGTATTTACATATGTGTTTGTTTGCAAGAGCCTAAAACACCCTGCCCAGGATGCAGGGTGACTGGTAACTCCCAGGCAAGGCAGCTTGGTTGCTGAGGGACAGGGGTGGTTGGGACTTTTCCCACTGGATACTGTTTTATATCATCTGACTCTTTTATTTTCCAGTTTTATAATTCTTTTCCCCTATTTTTATTGAAGTATAATTGACAAATAAAAATTGTATTGCTTGCTGGGATAGGGTCTTTCTATGTTGCCCAGGCTGGAGTGCAGCGGTGATCATAGCTCACAGCAGCCTCCAACTCCTGGGCTCAAGTGATCTTTCTGCCTCAGCCTGGAAAGTAGCTGGGGCTATAGGCATATGCCACCATGCCCTGCTATTTGTTTTACTTTTTGTAGAGACAGGGTTTTCTTAAGTGATATAGTTTGGATCTGTGTCCCCACTCAAGTCCCCTGTTCAATTGTAATCCTCAATGTTGGAGGTGGGGCTCGGTGGGAGGTGACTGGATCACGGGAGTGGCTTAATGGTTTAACACCATCCCTTGGGTGCTGTTCTCATGACAGTGAGAGAGTTCTCGCGAGACTGGCTGTTTAGACATGTGTAGCACTTCACCCTTCGTGCTCCCTCTCTCCTGCTCAGCCATGTGGAGATGTGCCTGCTTCCCCTTCACCATCCACCATGACTGTAAGTTTCCTAAGGCCTCCCCAGAAGCAGGAGCCACTATGTTCCCGTACAGACTGTGAAAACGTGAGTCGGCCGGGCATGGTGGCTCAAGCCTGTAATCCCAGCACTTTGGGAGGCCGAGGTGGGTGGGTCACGAGGTCAGGAGATCAAGACTATCCTGGCTAACACAATGAAACCCCGTCTCTACTAAAAAAAAATACAAAAAACTAGCCGGGCGAGGTGGCGGGCACCTGTAGTCCCAGCTACTCGGGAGGCTGAGGCAGGAGAATGGCGTGAACCCGGGAGGCGGAGCTTGCAGTGAGCCGAGATCGCACCACTGCACTCCAGCCTGGGCGACAGAGCGAGACTCCGTCTCAAAAAAACAAAACAAAACAAAACAAAAAAAAGAAAACGTGAGCCAATTAAACCTCTTTCCTTTAGGCTGGGTGTGGTGGCTTATGCCTGTAACCTAGCATTTTGGGAGGCCAAGGCAGATGGATTGCCTGAGCTCAGGAGTTAGAAACCAGCCTGGGCAACACGGTGAAACACCGTCTCAAGTAAAAATACAAAAAATTAGTTGGGCATGGTGGTGTGAGCCTGTGGTCCCAGCTATTTGGGAGGCTGAGGCAGGGGAATCGCTTGAAACCGGGAGGCAGAGGTTGCAGTGAGTGGAGATCACATCACTGACTCCAGCCTGGGAGACAGAGCGAGACTCTGTCTCAAAAAAAAAAAAAGAAAAAAACACACAACAAAAAAAATGAAGAATAGTAACTGTTTACATAGCATTTACATCACATTAGGCATTATAAGTAATCTAGAGATGATTTAAAGCATATGGGAAGATGTGTATTGGTTATGTGCAAATACTACACATTTTTCCAGGAATTCAAGGCTGCAGTGAGCTAGGATCACACCACTGCACTCCAGCCTGGGCCACAAAGACCCTCAAATAAAATAAGATAAATAAAATAAAATAAACAAGGATTTTATATCAAGGACTTGAGCATTCCACATTTGGGTATCTGCAGGGGGGTCCTGGCACCAATCCCCCATGGATATGAAGACACAACGCTATACAGCTATGGTAACATTAAGTCACACACCTTAAATAGATGCGGTTTTCCAGCCTGGGTTACACAGTGTGTTAGTCTGTTCTCGCACTGCTATAAAGAACTACCGGAGGCTGGGTAATTTATAAAGAAAAGAGCTTTAGTTTTACTTTTTTATTTTTATTTTTTTGGAGACAGAGACTCTCTCTGTTGCTCAGGCTGGAGTGCAGTGGTGTGATCTCGGCTCACTGCAACCTCCGCCTCCTGGGTTCAAACAATTCTCCTGCCTCAGCCGCCTGAGTAGCTGGGACTACAGGCTCATGCCGCCAAGGATGTTAGCCAGGATGGTTTCGATCTCCTGACCTCGTGATCCGCCCGCCTCGGCCTCCCAGAGTGCTGGGACTACAGGCGAGTTTGTGTTTTTTCTGAATTGTTTTCGACCTTTGTTTAGCTGAATCCACAGATGCAGAGCCGCAGGTTCAGAGGGCTGACTGCGTATTGCGAAATGATCGACAGCACTGAGCTAATGAACAAGTTCACTGACTTGCGCAGATACTACACCATTTGAATGTTGAGTGAGCAAATATCTTACCTATTAAAATTGATACAGTAAAATAAAAAGAATGAGGCAGATTTCTATTTCCTGATATGGGATGATTTCCGAGATGTCTTCAAGTATAAAACGCAAGGTGCTGAGGACGCTGTAGCACGGAAGAAGCTTGAAGTGGTCGCTCAGTGACAGAAGCAGGCACAGAAGACCCCAGGCTGAGGGCCCCACTCTAAGAAACGTCCAGAATAGGCAAAGCCAGAGACGGGAAGCAGAGGAGTGGCTGCCTGGGGTTGCGGAGCGGAGAAGGACAGCCAACGGGTGTAGGACTTCTTTCAGGGTGACGATCACCGTCTAAAGTTGATTGTGATGACGGCTGCACAATTCTGAATATACTGAAAACCACTGAGTTGTGCTTTTGACAGTTGGAGTCTATGGTCTGTGACTTGTGTATCAATAAAGCTGTTATTAAAAAAAGGCGAGGTACAGCACAGGGTGTAAAGCATTCCACAGTTTGTTTAAAAGAGGGGGTGGGCCGGGCGCGGTGGCTCACGCCTGTAATCCCAGCACTTTGGGAGGCCGAGGCCAGCGGATCACGAGGTCAGGAGATCGAGACCATCCTGGTTAACACGGTGAAACCCCATCTCTACTAAAAATACAAAATAAATAAATAAATAAATAAAACAAAATAAAAAATAAAAATAAAAAAAGAGGGGGCATTTTTTTGTGGTCTATCTGGGGAGATCCAGAAGACACCAGGATTGACTGCCTCAGGAGAGGGGCCTGAGCCCTGGAGGCAGGGGCGGGAGGAGACATTCTGCCTCACTTGTGCATTCCTTCTTCCCACAAAGAGAAAGGCAGGGCGCAAAGGGTTAAGGGAGAGAAGGGGAGACACAGAAAAAAAAAGGCAAAGGAAAGCAAAGAAGGTCAGCGCCTCCCCAGTCCCCATATTAAAGCAGCCATTGCTGCCGGAGCAGAGCTGGCTTGGCTGCCTGAGAAGGCAGACAGGCGTCAAACCCAGTAGAGTGATGCCTGGGCAGGAGTTACGCACCCTCCCCCGGCCACCTGGCACCGAGATTGGCTATGCAGCACGAGGAGATGCCAGGGCTCCGAGCCTCAGGAACCCCGGTGCTGGTCCCAGCTGCAACCCCCTGGGATCTGCCCACCGAGCCTCTCCAACCCAGCACACCTGTGCCCACCTCTCCAGATAATCAGAGGCACTGCGTAAAAAAAGTCTGACACAAAGTCCGACACTAGTCAATGCTCCACAAAAGTTAGGCTGGCTTTTTCAAAAAAGTGCTTTGAATCAAATGCAAGTATTGTCTAAAATCTGCAGAAGAAAGGAACAATGAACGAAGCTAAAGATGTACTTCCCTTTACTCGAGGCTGTTTTCCTGTTCCCCTCTGTTCTTTCAGTATCTAATTGCATTAAGCACTGGTTCCCTCCCTGGTGATCCGGGGCTTCCCAGCAGGAAGTGACCTTGAGGGCGCCTGCCCAGTGACCTGCTTTCTGAAGTGCCGGGTAGTGCATCCCCTCAGATGGTGACCTCCTTCCCTTCTCAGAGGCTTCTGGTCTGTCCCGGCCTCAGGAGAATGCCTTTTCTGTGCTTTATACAGGACTGCTCAGCCAGGAGGGAGCCGGCGGAAGTGCGCCTCTGCCCCCCAGGGTAGGGGGGGTCAGCTTGGCTGCAGGGCTGGGGCCTCATCTCAGAGAACTCACAATGAAATGAGGCTGGGCGTGCAGGGTCTTGCTGGGAACAGCACACTGGAGAATTGTGTGCCTTTGAGGTTTTAACTGTCCGCTGGGGAAACAAGTGAGTTCTTTAAAGGAAAACATATTTTGGAATCTGGTCTGAATAACACCAAGGGGCAGGCGGCCTCCAGAGGCCAGCCTTTGACTCTAGGCTCATGGGTGTCACCCTTGCTTTCACGTGTTCGTCCCAAATATAAAGGAATTTACTCATCAGCTGAAATTTCCAGTTGTTATTTCGCTTAATGTCGATTAAGATTTAAATTGTTTGTATGTCTGTGTGTATAAACATGATATACCCATATGTGATTTAATATGTGTATATAAGCCCCCACTCATAAAATATGAACCTATATATTAAATGTCTGTTTCTTTATAAAAGTTCCTGTGAAAAAAATTTAAAAATAAAGGGGGAAAATGATCCATATTTCATCTTTACATGACTGCAGTTAATACTTGGTTTAAAGTTATGTTCCAGGCCAGATGTCAAATCCAACTGTCTAATAAAAGGCTTCTGATTTGGTTTGGAAGAGGAAAGGGTCATCTATAAAGACAGAAAGCACAGAGGTCGCAGGATGGCAGCTCTACAGGCTGAAAGGGGCCTGGAGGTCTGGCTCGGCTTTGACTCCGGCACTGCAGTAAATACTCGTGTAACCCCGGGCAAGTCATTCAACTTCCCTCAGCCTCGGTTTCCACCAACACCCACTTCTGAGTTGTTGCCAAGATGAAATAAGATAGTGAAGGGGGCTGGGTGCGGTGGCTCACGCCTGTAATCCCAGCACTTTGGGAGGCCGAGGCAGGTAAATCACTTGAGGTCAGGAGTTTGAGACCAGCCTGGCCAATATGGTGAAACCCCGTCTCTACTAAAAACACACACAAAATTAGCTGGATGTGGTGGCGGGTGCCTGTAATCCCAGCTACTTGGGAAGCTGAGGCAGGAGAATTGCTTGAACCCAGGAGGTGGAGGTTGCAGTGAGCCGAGATCACATCACTGCACTCCAGCCTGCATGACAGAGCAAAACTCTGTCTTAAAAAAAAAAAAAAAAAAAAGATCATGAAGGGACTGTCGTGGCCCCTGTCAGAGTGTAGGCTGCTCATAAGTGTTCATTTTCCTTGTTTGGTTTAATAAAAAGATTCCGGAGAGAGGTGTGGAGTGAAAACCCGGTCTATGTTTCTTGCTGCACGCTGGCTCTGTACGTCCAGCAAATGTTCACTTAGTAAATCATGGAGCTCAGATCTTGTGTGCAAAGCCCAAACTGGGAGGGGACCAGGCCACTTCTTTGAAGGGAAAGGAGGACAGAGAGAAACTCAGAAATCAGCCTATTTCTAGGGAGAAGATGGAATAGGACTGGGATGGCTCCCAGAAACTAAGCATCTTCCTCAAGGGTGAAGGGAGACGGAGCAGAGGAGCCCAGTGGAGAACGAGGGGGGCTGCAGAGGAGGTCTGTGGAGCAGGGGTGGGGTTAAGGGTGAGCTTATGGAAGTGGAAAAGTTTTTCCTGAGGCCAGAGCCTGGGGCGAGACACACAGCCACTGGCATCATAGGTCTTTGGGGGGCAGCTCCAACCCCACAGTTCTCTTTGGTGGTCCCATAAACTTCCCAAACGTCCTGGGATGCCAGCCTGCTGACACGCGAACCGCATCTCCCAGGGACAGCCTCCCTGCCCAGAAGTGGTCCCGAATTCTTTGTCAGATCAAGCGTAGGGATTTCTCAGTTGGGAAAACCTAGTCACTGAATTTCACAGAAAGTAGAATAAGAACAGAAACTGTGAAGCTTTTTTTTCAAGGAAAGTCTGTTTCTTTATTAGATTGCACAATCTTTTCCCAGTGGAGACAGGTCAATTTAAAGGGGCAGCAGCTCTGCAAGGATGACACACACAGACCCAGGGAGAAGCTGCCATGTGACCCGCATGCTCCTGGGGACCCAGACTGGGCCTCGTGTGGGAGGGGATGGAGGGCTGGAGTCGTGCCGAGCGGCCTGCCCAGCAAAGGGCAGGAGAACCGGCCACACACACATCTGTGTTCAAATCCCTCACTAGACTGCCAGACGCAGAACTGTTGGCAAACACCTTTCTGAGCTTCGGTGTCCCCACCTTAAAAATGAGAATTATACCCCCTATTTGGGTCACAGAAACATAATATGTTTCAGATGAGAAACATGCTAGAAACTTGCACGTCACGCCCGGCCACGGAGGGTTCAGGAGGTGCTATCCTTGTCCCGCATGGAGCAGGTGCACCGGCTGCTGCTATGCTTCTGCTGTGACATCCTTCAGGGAACCAGGGGACCCAAAGAGCTCCACATCCCTGGGCTGGCCAACAGAGCCAATGTGACGGGAGAGAAATGCTATGCACCCGGGGCTTAAACAAGAGTAGTTCTATGGCCTTTATCAGGCCAACATGATGCTGAAGAACAACAGAAGACGTTTTTGACATTCGGCTTTGGACTCGGCAAACAGGGCTGGACTGACCATGTCTCAGGGACACACTCTGGCCACATCCTCACTACATCCAAGCAGAGGCTGCCTGGTGCTGCTGTCAGGGTCTTTGCTGGGCCTCTAGTCATTCTTGTGCCACTCGCACCAGGTTTTTAAAAACCGTTTTTCTTTAAATTAACCCTTCTTACTTAAATAAAATATATTTGAAAATGAAACTTAAGTTACGACCACAAAAGGAAAACCACTCTTCCCTGCCATAAGTTGGTTGCTGTTAAAATCATATGCGATGAAAGCTACACACTGCAGTGAGGCTCTCTCCAGCAAAATCGCCTGCAATCTCAGTCTAAGGTCTATTCTCTTTGTCAAAAAGGAAATTGACACGTATTAAAGGAGTGTTAAAGATGCACTAGGGACACTGAGAGACGATCTCTTGAGTCAGTTGGAAGGACTGGGAGAGATTTGAAGGCCTTTCTCCCATGGAGTCACTTGTCTTTGAGTAAATATTGGGTTAATGCTTTTGAGCCCTTGATCTGAGGAATGATCTTGGTGTGAACATGGGCACATGTGGCCTGAGGAGGGTAGAAGCCGATGCTTAGAGTCTTGCTCTCCTCATGTCTCCTCACCATTCCTCCATGGGCTCCACCTCCCTCCTACAGGGCCCTTCTCCCCACCTCCACCCTCAACCCAACCCCTGGTTCCCTGGCCTTGTGTCTCCCCATCATACATGCGCCTGTAGGACTCACGTTTTCCCACAGCCTCCACAAGAACCCCTGCACAGCGTGTTCCCACCATCACTATGTCCCCAACCCTGACGGCTCCCAATTCCTCTCCTGGGATCGCTGACTCCATGCTGTACCTCTGTCCCCTTGGGAACCACGGTCACGTCCAAGACAGGCGCTTTCCCTATGTGTGCTCGAGCCACGCACTGGCTCTCCCTGTCTCCTGCTGCAGATGAGCAAGGTAAGGTCCAGCAAGACCGGTCAGCAGCTGGGCAGGCTCCACATCCTGACATTCCTGCCTCCCCCCCAGGGATTTTCCACCATCCTCCTCTGGAACTCTCTCTCCAAACCACAAGCTGACATCACACAGGGAGTCACTGGGCGCTCCCTAGGAAATGCTGAGTGGGAGATAAAGGAGTTGTGATGTTTACGCAAAGCTTCCCTCCTCCCCTCCTGCAGATATGGGGTCATTGTTACAGGCAACAAGGAGGCTTTCGAGGTCCAACTTTTAGTGGACATCGCTGCAGGTGTGGCGGGGCATTGAGGTGGGAACACAGTCAGCTGGTGAAAGATGGTGTGCAGGGCGGCTCCTCCTGTCCCTGCCTGTGAGCTGTGAGACAGACACCATTCCCATTTCCACCCAGAGCCCAAGTGAATGGAGGGAGGCTGAGTTTGGAGCCAGGTAGCTGTGGGTCCGAATAACGGCTCGACCACAGGCCCCAGGGTTGGTGGGGGCATGTCCCACTGAATCATGGACAGCACTGCATCTCAGTGGGCCCACAGCACGACACCAACCTCTGGGCTGATACCGAATCCAGGCTAAGCCACCGCTCACTTCACCAAGGGGTGTCTGTGGCCTGCCAAGCAGTCATTCTCTCTCTCTCTCTTTTTTGTTTTTTGCCATCAGCACCCCCATTTTCCTGTGGAGAGCCACCCTTCCCCACTCTCAGTCCACCTGGATTTGTTAAGTCTTGGCCTCTCCCACCCACTCGTGCCACCAGCAGGTGACTGTGGCCCGGCTCATAGGCCTACTCTCACTTTTCTGGCTGCAATGATTGGCTCAGAGTGTAACATGTCACCCAGGAGTCTCCGCCATGGGACTTCTGTTGGAACTATTAGAAAAGAGAGCTTTCTTCCTGCAGCTACAAGAAAGGAGTAAGGCTAGAACTTCAAAGGCTCCACTTCCTGAAGGTGAAGCTGGCACAGAGCAAAGCATCCCAAGCACTGGGAGAGGCTGCCCGATGGCACGGACCAGCAGCCAGACCCACCCTGCGGAAGCCGAATCTACAACACACCCACTCCCACAGCAACCCCACATTTTTTGTTCTGTTTTGTTTTTTGGGTTTAAGTCAGTTCAAGTTAGGTGTTTTTGTGACTAGCAACAAACAGTGTCCTAACAGGTGTAAGCAGTATTTTTAGGGAGTCAGACAACACAACTGCAGGGCACTAAGCATCAGCCCATGCCCTAGAGTTACAGTGTATCAAGATTTTATCGCATGTTAATTCTGGCCTCTCCTAAAGGGCCTATCATCCTCTTGTTATCTGCTCATTGATCACTGTATACATTTTGTATCTCCAAGTTGTTGAAAACACTGAGGGGATAGCCTAAGTACAGAACCTACAGTCCAGAAGAAGAAACCCCTTCTGGCTGACACAGTGCACTCACTCATTCACTGACTGACTCACTCATTCATTCACTCACTATCAACTGAGTCCTACTAAGGCTCAGTCATAGTTCTAATTAGACTTGTGTGACTATTAACTAACCGGCTACACTCCCAGCCAGACTCTGGTCCCAAATGTCTCCTTTTCAGACAAAAACACTAGGACATTTTGGTCAGCACCCACATGAAGTCCAAATACACTGGAATTAAACACTCCCTTGACGCACAGTCCCATAGGAGCGCCCCGTCACTCGGCCACAGAGCCTATGGCCGCTTCACTTCCCCATCAGCTGTGGGTGGCGGCTGCAGGTCCGACACTGGCTCACCCGCTAGAGTTTCCAGAATCCATCCCTCTGGAAACTGGCATGGTTCTGATGGCCTATCCATCACCCTCTGTTCTTCCTCAAAGACACAGCCATATTTCTATGATCACATTAGCAAGTCCTTTCCACACTCTGGCATGACCCATCTGGGTGTGGACACGTAGGTTCACGTAACGGGATTTGTCACGTGTGGGCAGCACCTGCTTTGTGGGTGAGCCTCCTAGAACCTCCCCCCACACCTTCTGCTTTGCAGCCCTCCTGATTGTTCCCGACAGACCCCTCCACCTGAGGTATAAGTGGCCATCCAGGACTTGAGGCACCCTCGGTCTGGCTACCACCTCGGGCCCGCCCCGGTCATGTGGGGGGCTCTCCTTTGACTTTGTGCCACACAGACATTTAAAGCCGCATGTGCTCTCCTGCACATTTCTGCCTGTTGGTTTTTGGGCCCCTCCCTGGCTTTGTTTCCCTCCCTCTCACCTAAGCCTACATCCCTTGTAAGTCTGAGAAGAGAGCGCCACATGCGTCCAGAACTGCCTGGCCCCCACCCCTTATGGGAAGTCCGTCTTCTTCCTTCTTCCTCCTCATGTCTGCTTTCCTCATTTCTACGTTTTGAATCTCTTGGTTTGGGAATGGCAGCTCCAGGTCTCCAGGAGGGTGAGCTGAGGGTGGAGCAGGCCCACAGGTGGGGCCCGCCTATGCAAAGTACTCAGCCTTGGTCCCCTGAAATGCAGGAGCTAGTTCACCTGGTGCAGTCGGGGCCGCGATCATCCCTCATGGGCCGTCTCCCTAATGCTATCTGATCCTGCCTCTCCCATCTCCAACATCAGGAGACACTGAATTATAGTTCTAGAAGTGTGGTTGGGGAGGCACCTGGGAAATCACCTGGCCTAGCAGTTGCACCTCTGATTAGCAGAATCACCCGGACATCTTTTCCTGTCCCCACTCCAGAAGTTCTGAGTCACGAGGTCTTGGGTGGGCCTAAGGCACTTGAATCTACAAAAGTGCCCCCATTCCCCATGACTCTGCTGATGAACTGCAGAGGGGCTACCCCTCACCTATGGGGACGCCGGCACCTTGCAGGTTTCAGAGCGCGCTGCAGGGGGCCTGCCCAGGCCCCAGCCTCCAGCATGCACACCCAGCATTTCCAGTGCCTGGGGCTGAACTGGCTTGGAAGCCTGGGGTCTGAGCTGCTCACTCACATCCCTCGCCAATACAGCCTGAATTTATTAAGCAATGGGTTCATCCTGTCAGGCAAATAAACAGATGCACAAGCAGATAAATCAGTAAAGAATAAACCGTAGGGGCAATAATGATCTCTTTGTAATTTCTCTTTGGGGTGGGCTTTATGACGTTGCTGTGTGTGTGTATGTGTGTTTGTGTGTGTTTTAAAAATAAGCAAAATTGTTTTCCTGGGATTCCATCCAGGAACATTAGATATGCAGTCCAGCCCCAGCTCACAGGAAACCCTGCTCAGGCAGATGGTGTGGGAGTGCGAGGTTGTGCTTTGATGGTGGGGCAGAGGAGCCCTAGGGGGCACTGAGACCTAGGTGGCCGTCCCAGGCTCTGTCTTCTCTGCATATGGCCTCAGGCAGCTCAAGGCTAGCTTCCCACTGGCCTCCTGCCTCCTCCATGCTCACACATTTTAGGTCTGACGGGTACCCGCCACCCAACCCCTTTTTCTTTCGATGTTGACAGGATCAAGCACAAGCCTCTTTGGCAGGGATGGAGGGTCCTCAGGTCTGGCTGGGCCCACCCGGCTGCTTCCCGGTCTCTACCACATGCCCCAGCCCCACCCCACGGCCCACCCAGCACCCGCCAGGCATGCAGCGGCCCCGCTCCTCTCCCTGACAGCTGCGTGCTGTTTGCTGTTTCCTGCAGACCCTTGTTTCCTGTTCTCTGCCTGGAAAGCCATATCTTGTTCTCCAAGTCCAGTTCTGATGTCACCTTTCTCACACCCAGGAGTCCTCTATGACCTGGGAGGGGGCCCACTCCCTCTACCCTTAGCGATGGGCACTGGCTTGTGATGGTCTCCCGGGTACACTGGTAGCTCCTTGAGGGCAGGGCCTGGGCACATCTGGAGTCAGTGAGCACAGCAGGAAGGGGAGAGGGTCAAGCACATGAGCGGCCTGGAAGCAGACGTGCCCAGTTCAAGCCCCACTCCAGCCCTCCCCAGCTGGGTCACCCCTCACGGCCTGCGAGTTCCCTTCTTCATCTGAGCTCAGTTTAGATGACGCCCCCAGTGCCAGGTGATGATCTGCTGCTGTGTCCTCAGCACCTGGCCCAGCCCCCATGGGAGCTGGTACTGCACCAGTTAAAGCTCCATCTACCCTATGAGGAGGTGGGTCCCCAAGGGCGGGGCTGGGTCTGATTCACCTCTTCCTCCCCGGAGCCCAGGGTTCACTCTGCAGCTCTTTGCTGGCTGAAGGGCCTGCTCCCAGCCCAGCTTGGCTTTCCGGAGGGGAGGAGCACCCCTGCCTTGCCTGAGGTTCCCTCTGCACCCCACCATGGGAGTTGCCTCCTCCATCCTCTGGTGCACCAGGTTAGCTTGACTCCAGGTGCCCTGCTGGTCTGGCTCCACCTGGTTGCTGGAGTCTGACTTCCCAGCTCCCATCCACCCTTCCCTGCAGCCTCCTGGGCTGGTTCCAGTTTGGGGCCATCATCTCTTGTGCATCTTTGCTCACAGTGTCTTTTTTTTTTTTGAGACAGAATCTCATTCTGGTCACCCAGGCTAGAGTGCAATGGCACGATCTTGGCTCACAGCAACCTCCACCTCCTGGGTTCAAGCGATTCTCCTGCCTTAGCCTTCTGAGTAGCTGGGATTACAGGCGCCTGCCACCACGCCCAGCTAATTTTTGTATTTTTAGTAGAGACGGGGTTTCACCATGTTGGCCAGGCTGGTCTCGAACTCCTGACCTCAGGTGATCGGCCTCCCAAAGTGCTGGGATTACAGGCGTGAGCCACCGTGCCCCGCCTGCTCACAGTATCTTCTGCACCTACACTCCCATCTGACCTTTCCAGACCAACTTCCACCTGCCCCAGCAGAGTGCTTTCAGATCCCCCGCTCTGCGAAAATGCATCACTGATCACTGTGACTAGAACAAGTCCTCGTGTCTCTCTCTGTGACCCCCCAACCCACTCTCCAGCTACCCCTAGAACCAAAACAGCATCCGGCCGCTGCCACGGTGCTGCAGCCACACTGAGCGCCCGAAACCTCGCCGGAGGCACATTCCTCCTCCGTGCCTGTGCGTCTGCTGGTCTAAACCATTATCCATTGCTGAGGCTCACAGCAGATGTCACCTCTTCCATAAAAGCTTTTCTGACTCCTTCACCCAGGAAGCAGGGTCCTGCCCTCCTCTGCAGCCCCACGTGGCCCACCTGGCATGAGTGGCTGGCTTGCTGGCCTTCCTGGCCACACCAGATGGGCTGTGATTGCTTCACCTCTGCATTCCAGGCGTCTCCTGTGGGCCTGGAATGGGGTGGTCATTTGGTGAGTGTTTGTCGAAACCGAATTTTACACGGCAGGGGTTTCACAGACTCTTCTCTGGTTGGGTTTTGGCCTGACTGCTAATCAGTCCATTTGCTATCAGACAAAATTCAGTTGTGGTCACGTCAGACATTTCCCTTGGCCAAATCGTTATCTGAGGGTATCACTGGAATACTCATCAGCGCTAGCCTGAACTGCTTGGAAACCACCAGTGTCATCCGCTCCGAGTCTTCCGATGGTGCCCAGATGGGAGCTCTGCGGTGAGCGTACTTTCCATCATTAAGCTGATGGGGGCTCCACCTCTGAGAGGGGCATTTGGCCTTGGGTGGGTCACGCCTCTCTGTGTGCCCGTTTCTCCTGTGGAGCAGCAAGAAGCACCAGCCAGGCCGGGCGCAGTGGCTCAAGCCTGTAATCCCAGCACTTTGGGAAGCTGAGACGGGCGGATCACGAGGTCACGAGATCGAGACCATCCTGGCTAATGCGGTGAAACTCCGTCTCTACTAAAAAAAATACAAAAAACTAGCCGGGCGAGGTGGCGGGCGCCTGTAGTCCCAGCTACTCGGGAGGCTGAGGCAGGAGAATGGCGCAAACCCGGGAGGCGGAGCTTGCAGTGAGCTGAGATCCGGCCACTGCACTCCAGCCTGGGCGACAGAGCGAGACTCAAAAAAAAAAAGAAGAAGCACCAGCCAGCGTATCAGCAAGGTCCTATGGAAGGTGGCGTGATCTCCATTTTGCTGATGCAGAGCACCCTTGGAAATCAGTGTCCTGCACATTTATACAGAGCTCCAAGCCCACTGTAGTAGACTGGGGGTTCCCCTGGTGGCTGCGAAATCTGGCCTCACCACCGTGTTGAACGGAGGAGACTCTAGGTGAACATGAGGTCCCACTGTACGAGTCGGGAGCCCTGATGTGTTAGGGAGGCTGGGGGGTCACACCAAGGATGAGCAGGCTGCGGAGGGCCCATCGGGTGAGCAGGCTGCGGAGGGCCCATCGGGTGAGCAGGCTGCGGAGGGCCCATCGGGTGAGCAGGCTGCAGAGGGCCCATTGGGTTCTGCTGCTGAACAAATGCAGGCTGCCATCGTACAGTCTGGCTCTCTTTTCTTTCTAGCGTATCATCCAAACACCCACTTCCCACTTCTGGGAACTTCTCGCTCCCAGATTCAGAAACTGTCCTGGGGCACCAGCAGGTGGGTGCGAGGTACACACCAGTCCTGGCTTCCCGGGGATACAGCTGCCACCCTTCAGGCCGCAGCCTGGGTCGGGCACTGTGGAGAGTGGAGCGGGATGAGACCAGCTGCTGTCCTGGAGGGGCTCAGGGCTGGACCAGGTGGCAGGACCTGGGAGGCACCCAGGAGAGCTGCTCTAAGGGAGAGGCTGTGCGCACGGTGGAAATGCATGGGGCCAGTGGCGCATGGAGGGGCAAGGAAGGACTGATCAGAAAGGCTGTGTTGGAGCAGAGCCTTGAAGGGAGAGAGGATTTCGATGTGTCGAAAGGGCAGGCAAGGAACAGCTGTGGGAAGAGCTCAGTCAGTCTGGATCGACTTGTTTTGTCTAGAACTTTCCATGTGTGAAAGGCAACATGGGAAATAAATTCCTCGTGGCTAGGGCGTGGGTTAAGGGGGAGGAATACCAGGGGCTGAGCAGGGAGGAGCTACCATAGTGTTTCTAAAGAAGACTTTACGGTTTCAAAGCAGTTTTAGGTTCACAGCAAAATAGAGTGGAAGGTGCCGAGGGCTCCCATATCCCCTCCGCCCACAAGCACAGAGCCTCCCCCAGGATCAGCATCCCCGCCACAGGGTGCGTCTGTCGGCTGATGAACCCACACTGACGAACCACCACCCACATTCCACAGTGTACATTAGGGTTCCCTCTTGGTGGCATATACATCCTGTGGGTTGGACAACTGTGTAATGACATGTAGCCAGAGCTATCGTATCACATTGAGTAGTTCCACTGCAGTCAAAGTAGTCTAAGCTCCATCCATATACCCCTCCCTCCCCACACCATAGTGACCTGAGCAGGGGAATAGTGGGGCCAAGCCAGGCCTCCAGAAGCCGTCAGCCCCCAGTCTAGAGTGGCACAGCCGCAAGCTTCACAGCGACTTTCTTCCAGGAGGACCAGGTGCAGCCGGCACTGCTCCAAGCCAAGTAGGACACCAACCCCTTTTTATTGTTCCTGGGCCATCAGGTCACAAACTCGCTTTCCCCCTCCTGACTGATTCCTGCTGGCTCCAGGGCAGACACGCCCACGTCCCTGCACCCTGAGGGCTGCTCCTCATGGCAGCAAAGCCCAGCCAGGGCAGCCTGAGACGGGGTTGGGGGAGAGAAGGAAATGAATGTCTGCTCAGTGTGTGTGACCCTTCAAGGTTTTGCAAGCTCCCGGCACACCCACCTTCTCAACCCAGCCAGAGGTGAGGACCTCAGGCTGCATCTGTTGGCCCCGTCTGCCCCGGGGTGGGAGGCCGAAGCTATTCAGCGCAGGTCGGGAGGGACAGCATGAGTCATGTGAGCACAGCTAGGCAGGCCTCAGGAAGGCTGGCTTGGTAGATATGTATCTTGTCCTGTCCAGGGGAGACGAACAGGTCTCGGGGCCCTAAACACCTTGACCCCTGGAGAGATGAAGCGTTCCCCCGATACCACCCTCCTGTCCTTGTTCAGACTCCTCCAGCTCCAAGTCCAGCTCCCAGAAAACTTCACACCTTGAGAGGATGTGACCTGGGTTAAGGGTGATGGCCTTCTGAAAACTGGAAGCGAACACCCACCCCATGGAAGATGACAAGAGACGCTTCATCTTCATGTCTTTTCTTCCGTCCAGAAAGCATTCAGAGAAATTACAATAATAAATTCAGTCCGTTATATGGTTTGGCTGTATCCCCACCCAAATCTCATCTTGATTTCCCATGTATTGTGGAAGGGACCCGGCGGGAGGTAACTGAGTCATGGGGGCAGGTCTTTCCTGTGCTGTTCTTGTGACAGTGAATAAGTCTCATGAGATCTGATGGTTTTATAAAGGGAGTTTTCCTGCACAAGTTCCTCTCTCTTTGCCTGCTGCCATCCATGTAAGATGTGACTTGCTCCTCCTTGCCTTCTGCCATGATTGTGAGGCACCCCCCCCAGCCATGTGGAACTATAAGTCCATTAAATCTCTTTCTTTTGTAAACTGCCCAGTCTCAGGTATGTCTTTATCATCAGCATGAGAACAGACTAATACAGTTCAGTAGGGTAGAATGAAAAGGAGGCACAAACACAAGGGTTGAAACAAATGACCGTGCCAGGGGCCAGGATTTAAGAGGCAAGACCTTAGGTTCCAGGCCCTTCTAGATGTGGCCCAAAGTACTGAGTCACGTCAATGTGGAACCTAGCCGGAGGAACCACTCAGGGCACATGCAGAATAGCACCCAACCAGCACCTAGGAGAAGTGCAGCCAGTTCCAGAACTAAGGCGAGCACCAAATTCATGCCACGTGTCTGCACGGTAGGATCCCATAATCAATGTCACTTACGCATGACCCTCATGGCAGGATCCCATAATCAATGTCATTTATGCATGACCCTCACGGTAAGATCCCATAATCAATGCCACTTATGCATGACCCTCATGGTGGGATCCCATAATCAGTGTCACTTATGCATGACCCTCACGGTAGGATCCCATAAGCAGTGTCACTTACGCATGACCCTCACGGTAGGATCCCATAATCAGTGTCACTTATGCATGACCCTCACGGTAGGATCCCATAATCAATGTCATTTACGCATGACCCTCACGGTAAGATCCCATAATCAATGCCACTTATGCATGACCCTCATGGTGGGATCCCATAATCAATGTCACTTATGCATGACCCTCACGGTAGGATCCCATCAGTGTCACTTACGCATGACCCTTACGGTAGGATCCCATAATCAATGTCACTTACGCATGACCCTCACGGTAGGATCCCATGATCAATGTCACTTATGCATGACCCTCTTGAGATGTGCAGTCTGGATGGAATCAAAGGACTCAAGAAAGGTTTTGAAAAGAGCATGCCAGGGAGAGTGCGAAGCCAGGCTGCTGGCCCGCAGGCCCTGGGCATGCTTCTTCACCCTTGTGTTTAAAATGTCAAAAGAATAAAAAGATGTGGTGTACACACAGTGGAATACTATCCAGCCTTACAAAAGGAGGAAATCCTGTCATTTGAGACAACATGTGTGAACCTGGAAGACATGATGCTAAGTAAAATAAGCCAGGCACAGAAAGACAAATACTGCATGACCTCACTGATGTGGAATCTAAAAAGAAAATAGAGCTCACGGAAGCAGGGAGGCTTCAGAAACTTGGTGGCAGGGGACTAGGGGACACTGGCCAACGGATATAGAGTTTCATTAGACAGGGGAAGAAATTCAAGAGAGCTACTGTCCACAGGGCAAGGTGGCTCACCTTTGTAATCCCAGCACTTCGGGAGATCCAGGCAGGAAGATGGGTTGCGCCCAGGAGATCAGGCTGGGTAACATAGTGACATCCTACCTCTTTTTAAAAATAAAATGTTGAATAATAAAATTATTCAATCTAGTCAATCTTGAACTTGCTTAAAAGGAAAATATTAAAATAAATAAATAAATATTAGCCCAGCGTGGTGGTATGCACCTGCAGTGCCAGCTACCTGGGAGGCTGAGGCAGGAGGATCCCTTGAGCCCAGGAGGTCAAGGTTGCAGTGAGCCATGATCGCACCACTGTACTCCAGCCTGTGTGACAGTGTGACCCTGTTTCACAAAGAAAAGATCTATTGTACAACATGATGACTACAGTTAATACAAGGTTTTGTATTCTTGGAAATTGCTAAGAATAGATTTTAAGTGTTTTCATTACAAAAATATGCTAAGTCCATGAGCTAATGGATGTTCATGAGGCTGATGTCTGTCTCTGCCATGTAGACATGGATCAAAACATATATGCCGCACACCATATAGACAATGTTTGCCAATTAAAAATAAATAATTAGTAACTACATATAAAGTGCCAAAGGAAAAATGTTCTGTGCAGAATTAATGAGGACTCAGACCCTGAAATGCACATTCAAATATCTCCACTTCCCTATTCTACATGGGTTCAACTCGCGTCGCCAGGCAGCACCCCAGGCAGAGACGGTGAGAGGCTGTGTGCACACTCGGACTGCAGCCTCGGTTGACTCTAAAATCCTCATATGCAGGCATGCTCCAGCGGGGACGAAGACGGAAACAGGGCCAGCGTGGCTCTTGGGCTGGATGGGTGTCGGGGGCTTGGCTCCAGCTGAGATTCCGCCAGTCCTGCCTCAAAGTCGCCCCTACGCCTTGGCTGACCTTGGAATCAGCCTTGAACACTGGACACGCGGCGACGGGCCTGAGCCTCCCTCAGGGGCACTGTCACCAACCCCTGGGCCAACCGACCTTGGTGACGCCCTGCCTGGCTCACAGCCCACCCACCCCCCACGTCCCGGGGATTGCACAGTTCTCCTTCCCCTGACAGGGCAGCTCTGTCCACGGTCCCTTCCTCATGGTGAGCTTCCCACCAATGCCCGAGCGCCTTCCCTTCCTGTCACCTACCCTGTCACCTACTCTCAGCCACCAGCTGAGCCCCCACCACCCAGGGGGCTCCACGAAGTGCATCTGAGGGTGGAAATGTTTCTAAGCATTTATTTTCCAGCCGTTGCCAACTAGAGTGAAATCCTCCCGACTCAGCTTGAACTCCAACTACAGCTCTGAAATCTAACAAGTTAGTTAAGAAGGATTTTAGAAAAGAAAAACCGAGCCTGACCAAGTCTGCGATAGGAAATCCAGTATCCTTTTTAGATTAGAGGTTGCACAATGACAGCCGTGACCCATACATGTGTTTTGTCTGGTCTGCAGAGTGTTTTTAAAACATGGGAACTCATGGTCCAGAGTTAAAAATCAGGCGATTGCACACACAATTCCGGACTTCTGGTTCCTCTGGAAGAAATAAGGTGATGGGGCAGCAGAGGCTGACCCTCCAAAGATGGGGCTGACGCTGGGGGCTAGAGGACAGTGGGGCGTGCTGGCAAGCGTTTCCAGAGTGTTGCCCAGGAGAGTAGTCCTGGGCTCCCATGCGGCTGGGAGTGCTGGCACAGTTTACACACTCGGCAGGAGTCCCGTTTCCTCCACGTTTTCTGTTTCTTATTAAAGCTTTTAGTCGGAGGGCTTAGTTGCTGACTCTGGTGTTGGCGTTAGCCCTGGCCTTATTAAACAGAAATATACAACCAAGAGGAAATGAAGAAGGAAGGACAGACGATGCCAAAGGGAAAAATCAGGGCTGGAGAACCAGAGCAGCGTCTACAGGAGCAAAATCCTGGGGGGTGGGGGCTGCGGTCCCTGCAAGGGGAGAGGCTGAGGTGGAGAGTGACAGCTCAGCCCCCGATTTCTTTTTTCCTTTTTCTCACTATTGCCCAGGCTGGAGTGCAGTGGTGAGGTCACAGCTCACTGCAGCCTCGATCTCCCAGCCTCAAGCCATCCTCCCGTCTCAGCCTCCCGTGTAGCTGGGACCACAGGCACCCACCACCATGCTTGGCTAATTTTTTTTTTTTGCATTTTCAATAGAGATGGGGTGTCACCATGTTGCCCAGGCTGGTCTCAAACTCCTGGGCTTCAGTGATCTGTCCGTCTCAACCTCCCAAAGTGCTGAGATCACAGGCGTGAGTCACCGCGTCCAGTCCCCCGTTTCAGATATTTCTCTTTCTTTCTTTTCTTTTTCTTTTTTGAGACAGAGCCTTGCTCTGTCACCCAGGCTGGAGTGCAGTGTGCAGTCCCGGCTCACTGCAACCTCCGCCTCCCAGGTTCAAGCCATTCTCCTGCCTCAGTCTCCCGAGTACGGCTTCAGATTTCTGAGGAGAAACTAATACTGTCAGTACTGCCAGAGTAAGAAATCAAACCTGGCCGGGCGCGGTGGCTCGAGCTTGTAATCCCAGCACTTTGGGAGGCCGAGATGGGTGGATCACAATGTCAGGAGATCGAGACCATCCTGGCTAACACGGTGAAACCCCGTCTCTACTAAAAAATACAAAAAACTAGCCGGGCGAGGTGGCAGGCGCCTGTAGTCCCAGCTACTCGGGAGGCTGAGGCAGGAGAATGGCGGGAACCCGGGAGGCAGAGCTTGCAGTGAGCCGAGATCATGCCACTGCGCTCCAGCCTGGGCGACAGAGCCAGACTCCGTCTCAAAAAAAAAAAAAAAAAAAAGAAATCAAACCCTTGGCAAAAAGCACAGGCTTAACAAGACCCCAAAACTCTGACGTGGGTTTGAGTGCCACTCACCAGCTAGCCTTGTGCCCTCGGACCCCCACTGGGTTTGGTGCCTCTCCTGGCCTTGGTTTTCTCAGCTATAAAATGGGCACAGCAGCAGTAATAACACAGGGTTGCCATGGGTGTGAGATGGACGCAGGACAGGGGCAGGGCCATCGTGTGGGTTCCGCAGAATTGAATGCCATTCTCAGCCCAGCCCAGACGCCACCCTCCAGGTGTCCTGCCCCACGCTTTACTTTTTATTTTTATTTTTATTTTTTGAGACACTCTCCCTCTGTGGCCCAGGCTGGAGTGCAGTGGTGCAATCTCAGCTCACTGAAACCTCTGCCTCCTAGGTTCAAGCAACTCTCTGGCCTCAGCCTCCTGAGTAGCTGGGATTACAGGTTCCTGCCACCACACCAGCTAATTTTTTTATTTTTAGTAGAGATGGGGTTTCACCATGTTGGCCAGCCTGGTCTTGAACTCCTGGCCTCAGGTGATTTGCCCTCCTCGGCCTCCCAAGGTGCTGGGATTACAGGCATGAGCCGCCGTGCCCGGCCCTGCCCCACACTTTAATCTGAAGAGATGAATCTGGACAAAACCCAGTCGCTGGTATAATCCTGACACGCTGCTCACCCTGTTTACTCCCATCCTTGTCCCAGGGGGCTGCCTCCCTCAGGAGAGGTGGGTGCCAAAGTTGTCACCAGGCACCGTGTGGTAGAGCAGAGCAGTCAGAGCTCGCTTTGAACACATCTGGGCAGGGCCTCACCTGAGGAGAGCTGGGCAGGGCACAAGTGGGGCCGGAGGGCAAGTGCAGAACTGGCACCGGTACCCTTCAACTTCTCAGTTTTCTCTGTCAGTTGATTCGGACGCGTTCTCATAAGTCATATGCACCTTTGAGTCCAATTGTGCTCACAAGGACGCACAACAGTACAGTCCTCAGCACACACTAGCTTCTATCAAGACAGAGACGGTGGATCTAAGGATATCTGCTGAACGGATCACAGAATAGTAAGTACATTAATGGTGGCGGCAAGGGCATGGCCGATGCTCCATGATAATCTGAGCCGATCTTTGCTCCTCCCAGCTTCTGCACACCCTTCCCTCTGCAACCCTTCCATCCACCTCTCTCCACTGTACAAACTCCTCCTCCCCATTCCAGGCCCAGCTCAACAGTCACTTCCTCGACGCCTCATAATGGTCACTGCTGCCTGCCCGTCTCTGCCGCAGCCCCTATCGCGTACACTGTGGTCAGCAGCTCACGGCTGTGCCTGCCACGCCTCTGTGAGGTTTCTGAGTGTGGTTAAAATCATGGGCTTGGGAACCGGACTGCCTGGGTTTGCATTGCAGCTCTGCCACCTGTGACTACTCTGTGCCTCAGTTTCCCCACCTGCCCCACTGGGCTGTTGTAAGAATTTAGATGAGTGGAGGTGCTGTCAGTGTCCGGCTTTAGTAAGCGCTGAAAACCTCTTAGTTAAAACCACTTCCCACCTGCTAGGACGGCTGGAATCAAAAGTCAGATAATAACAGGTGTTGGTACAATGTGGCAAGACTGGAACCCTCATACATGGCTGCCGGGAATGTGAAATGGTACAGCCACTTTGGAAGCCAGTCTGGCAGTTTAATCAAACAGTTAAGCATAGAGTTACCCTGTGACCCAGAAATTCCCCTCCTCAAGGAATCAGGAGTCAAATTATTAAATCACCCCAATAACCAATAACCCATAATCTAGTAGCCAAAGAGAGATGAAAACATATATCCAGAAAAAATTTGTACCCAAATGTTCATAGAAGCACATGTATAACAGACAAAAGGTGGCAACAACCCAAATGCCCATCAACTGATGAACGGATGAAGAAAATGTGGTCGAGCCACACACCAGAAAATTACTCTGCCATCAAAAGCTGCAACATGCTACATGCCACAACATGGATGAACCTTGAAAACATGATGGGAAGTGACATAAGCCACAGAAGGCCACATGCTGCATGATTCCATTTCTAGGAAATGTCCAGAAGGAACAGATCCACAGGGACAGAAAGTAGATTGTGGTTGCCAGGGGCTGGGGGAGAAGACGGGCGGTAGGAGATAACAGCTACAGGGCATGGGATTTCTTCCGCAGGGGATGCAAAGGTTCTAAAATGGACATCTCTCCCCTGGATTCTCCAGACCCTACCGACTGCCTCCAGGCAGCACCTTGCCCTGCATCCTGTCTTCGCACAGCAGCCAGGGTGACCCTATAAGAATCTAAATCAGAACTTGGCCTTTCTCTCGGAACCCTGCAATGGCTTTCTGTCTCGCACAGAGTAGATGGTCTCACCTCACAATGGCCCAGAAGGCCCTGCATGGTCCCGCCCTGCCCCTCGACAGCCTCGCTCCTGCTTTCCCGTCTTACTTCTCTCCCACCTCGCTGACCTCAGTCTCACCAGGCAAACGCTTGCTCACTGAGGTGGCCCCTCTGCTGGATCCCTGTCTCCACCAGAAATCCACTTGACCCATTTCCTTTTCTTTTTTCTTTTTTTGAGACGGAGCCTGCCTCTGTTGCCCAGGCTGGAGTGCAGTGGTGCGATCTTGGCTCACTGTAACCCCTGCCTCCCAGGTTCAAGTAATTCTCCTGCCTCAGTCTCCCGAGTAGCTGGGATTACAGGCGCCTGCCACCACGCCCAGCTACTTTTTATATTTTTAGTAGAGACGGGGTTTCACCATGTTGGCTAGGCTGGTCTTGAACTACTGACCTCAAGTGATCTGCCCTCCTCGACCTCCTAAAGTGTTGGGATTACAGGCGTGAGCACCACGCCCGGCTCCCATTCCCTTTTCTATGGGTGTAAGTTGCAGCTCAGATTTCTTCTTCCCAGGGGGACCCCTGGTCCTGCCTCCCTACTCTATTTAATATCCCACTCTGCACACGCCACATCCCATGAGCAGTTTTCATCTGTGCTTTCTCTTTTCCATAGCACCTGTCATCTTCTAAAGCACTTCAGGGCGTGCTTATTATATTCATGATTTGTCTGTCCCCTTGCTAAATGGGCATGCCATCGGATCCAAGTTTCCGTCTGTTTTGTTATTTAGGTAGCCTCTGCTATTGGTTGGTGCTTGGTGAATATGTGAGAAGGAGCTCTGTCTTCACACCTCTGAGAAGTAGGTATTATTGTTTCCGTTTCTCAGGTGGGACATGATGGCTCAGAGAGGTTAGGTGACCTGCTCCAGGGACCACAGCTGGGACAGGGAGTTGGGTGTGAGGCCCACCACTGCCTGGTGCCGGGGAGGCCCCCTGCACTGCACCGGTGCCCCTGGTCTTCTAGACACAGGGCAGTGGATGACCACAGCTGCTCTTCAGGAATCAGGCACTGAGTTAGCTGCTTTAGACACACCACCTCTAATTCTCAAGCAATCCTGCAAGTTAGGCCTCTTATTTCCATTTAACAGAAGAGAAATCGGAAGCTCTGAAAGGTGAGGGAACATGCCCAAGGCCACACAGCTAGGAGACAGTGGAGCCAGATGCTTCTTTGTGTAAGGGGTGCAAGCTCCTAGATGCAGCTGAGACCCTCTGCCATCTACAAGGCGAAAGTCACGCCCTGTTTACTGCCGACATAAGCACTGCTGGGGACAAAAGTCCCCAGGAGGCTAAATTAGGGCTTAGCAGGACAGGAGGGAAAGGGAAATAGCAAAAGGTCGCCTCCCGTGACTTCATCAAAGTGAACCCTGGCCACTTTCATCCTCCCCCGAAAAGGCTGATCCGCGGCATAAAAGCCCTCCCTCCCCTCGCACACCAGGAACCACAGTAACTGGACTACGCATCGCCTCTCGAACCCTCGCACACTAGGAACCACAGTAACTGGACTACGCATCGCCTCTCGAACCCTCGCACACCAGGAACCACAGTAACTGGACTACGCATCGCCTCTCGGATGGGGTCACCGGCTGGAGGACGTCTCAAGGGCAAACGCGATGCCCCGCAGCGCAGGGAAGTGTGTGAGTCAGCAGTGGGCAGCGGGCAGGAACCAGCATCCGCCCAGCAGAGCTACGATGAACGTAATTCCAACAGATCTTCTCCCGTGATGGGCTGGTATTTGACGTCTGTCAGACACAGAGCTGCCTCCCCTGAACATGCCATGTCTTTCCTTCCTGGCCGTGCAAAGGGAGTGCGTTCCTCCTTCCTTTTCCGAGGGAAGGGATGAACTGCCTGGTGTTTAAGAAGTGAAATTCTGGCCCTCATCTCCAGGGGTCTAGGCCGCCCCACTGCTTCTGGAGAACGAGCCCAAGGCATTCGGCAGTCGGTCCCGACATGCATCTACCCAAACTTACTAGTGAAAAGTCACCACACAGCCAGACGTGTCATCCTGGGCTTTCTGCCTTTTCTTCACCCTCTGCCACCAGCCGTGTGTCCTAGGATTCTCAAGTCTAACTTCCCGGGGTGCAGTTCCGCATCCCAACCCCACCTCCAAGGCGGCCCCATCCTCCCCTGGGCCAGGTATCCTGCAGATCCCCCTGGAGGACCTTCGATCTTCAGGGGTGTGGGAAGCTATGGGAGTGACATGGAGGTGGTGTGGACAAGTGCGTGAGCCATGGTCACAGTCCAGCACTGGGAGGGCGAGACAGCAGGGGCAGGGTAGGCTGAGGGAACTCCTGCGTAGAGGTGGCCAGCGGAGTGCTCTTTAGGGGCTGGTGAGCCATCCTGTGTATGTGGCAGGAGCTGCGGCCCACGATACATGGTGGAGAAGACACTGGAAAAGCAGGCGGGGGTCACCGGGAGAAGGGATTTACTCAAGAGCCACAATGTGCCAGGCGTGGTGGCACGTGTCTGTGGTCCCAGCCACTCCGGAGGCTGAGGCAGGAGGATCGGGGAGCCCAGGAGCACCGGGCTGAAGTGCACAACGCTGACCGAGTGCGCACACTAAGTTTGGCGTCAATATGGTGACCTCCCAGGAGAAGAGGACCACCAGGTTGCTGAAGGAGGGGTGATCCGGCCCAGGTCAGAAACAGAGCAGGTTAAAATCCTGTGCTGATCAGTAGTGGGACTGTGTCTGGGAACAGCCACTGCACTCTAGCCTGGACAACACAGTTAGATCCCATCTCTTAAAAAGTAAAAAGAGCCTCAATGGTAGCCCTCCAAGGGGATAACAGGCCCCACAGAGCCCTGGGAAAACGCACATGTGCACACTCAGTCTGCCCCCCACTTCAGGGTTTTCCTGCACCCCCTGAGGACCTCAGTCCATGCCCCACAGCAAGTGGGCCTCCTCAAGCAGGAAGATGCTGGTGTGGGACCTGCACTTCTGCTGCTGCCTGGAGGAAACGGCATGGAGATGGGAGAAGTTCCCCAGGAGGCGACAGGAGCAGAGCTGATGGGATGTGGGGCAGGGCCAGGGAGCTTGCAGGATATGCAGGGGTGGAGCAGCTTCGAGTGCCCAGAGAGGTTTGGTGACTCCTGGGAAAGGTCACCCACCCCACGTTGAGGAAGGACCCTCATCACCAAGGCTCAAGGACAGGGTGAATGGAGACTGCTGGCAGGTGGCAGTGGCCGCAGGACGGAGGACACTGAGGGAGACCCAGGCTTAGCCAAGCTTGCCCAACAGGTCTGAGTGTCAGGCTTCACACAGAGACCCCATCCTTCTCTTATCTGGAATCCCAAAAGCTCCAAGAGCCAAGAGTTTATGTTAAACTGGAGTAGTTCTAAGCTGGAGGCAAGCCAGACTCCTGTGAAGCTGTTTCTAGACTTTATTTATCCTACTTAGGGGGTGTGTTTACACATTTCACTGGAGAAACATGAGCCTGTCTGGTTATGGGAGCTGCCCCAGAAGGATTCTGAACTCTGCACACATCAAGCTCAAAGGGTTTGGCTAACAGATTGTGAACCTGCACTACAGAAATTTGATTAAATTATTGTGTATCTATGAGACAGTTAAAAACAAACAAACAAACAGAAAGCTCCCCAAGACATAGTGATCAACTAAAAAAAACCCCTTATTCATTTAATGAAAACTTGAAAGGTATCTAATGAGTCAGCACTGTTGACCGTAGATGCTGGGATTGGAAAAGTGAAACAAGCAGAAAATTACTAAACAAAACGCTGCACGTGCACTGTGCACCTGTGTGTACATGCGGAGAAAGAGGCCTGGATGGCCACACATGAATCTGGTAATAGCGGGACCTCTGGGCAGAGGGGTCTTGTAGGGATGAAGGTAGCCTTTGACACGTTATTCTCTATATTTTGGTACTTGTTGTATTACTTTTGTTTACAATAAGCAAGAATTCATGTATTACCCCTATAATTAATAGAGAAAAAAACTAGAACTATAAAAATGAAAACAAAAACAAGGAAAAATAAACCACCCATTTAGTTCAACCTTATTTTATAGATGAGGAAACTGAAGGTCAGGGAGGCCCCACAGCCTCAGGTTGGAATTGGAACCAGGTTCCACAGACTCTCTTTCAGGGCTAGTTCCTGAACCCATGCTGCTTCCAACATGACCTGTGCTTTGTGAACCGTGGTGATCTATACACAAAATTCTACATTTGGCTTGTTTTGCTGAAGCCCTTTTTATCACCAAGGAATGGTTTTATTTATCTGCAGAAGCCACAGACAGCAGGCTGTGGAAAGTCAATGGGTCAGCTGCTGCCTAGAGTCGGAGCAGGACAAAGACGAGAACCTGCTGGGGGACTGCAACCCTGGGACACAGGTGACCTAGGTGAGGGGGTCCAATGTGGCACACCGAGGCGGGGCCTAGCAGCAGGATGTGGACACTCCAGTGCAGCCACTTGAAACTTATCCTTGGATTTCTAGAGCATGCATTTTGTGTGTGTGTGTGTTTTTTTTCCTGTTTTTGTACTTCTCTCATATTTTCTTTTTCTGTTGAAGGGGAAAAGGCACTGTCCCCGCAGCTGCTGATCAGGAGTTCCAAGTTTTGATTTTTCAGTTGCAGTTGATTTCATTCATTATTCATTATTTTTAACGGAATGTATACATTTCTACACAGAAATGTTTTTCAACGTTTTAAAACAAGAATGAGTGAATGGGAAGTGGCATTTGAGCCAATGAAGGAGGTGGTATGGACAGCACGGCCCTGGCTAAGAGGACGGCTGGGACAGAAGATCACGTCTGGGGCCCATGTGGGGACCAGCCGCAGTGAGAGGGAGGAGAGAAACGTCACCTGGCCCCAGCGTCCTGCTGAGCAGGGTCACAGTATGAGTGCTTTCTGCCAGGACAGCCTTCCAGGGCAGTGGGTGTGGGGACAGCTGAGACCAAGGCAGAGCAGGGCAGGGGAGTGAGGAGCGCGGGGCAAAGACGCACCCTGGGGATGTGGGAGCCCACCCAGCCAGCAGGCACATCTGGCTAGGCCCATTCCAATCCATGGCCAGTGCGACCAGGCAGATTTCACAGTCACGTCCTAATTTTGCAAGTTTTCACCTGGAAAATCAAGGGGCCCTGGTCTCCCATGGCCATAGTCACTGAAGTGGAGCCGGGTTCTGCCACTCCCTGCCCCTCACTCATCCACTCAACCTGTGAGGACTGGTGACACTGCCTTCAGGAAATAATTATAAAGGTCCCTTTGGACTTGGGAAAGAAGGACAGTTAAGCCAGCAGCTGGCCGCCCTCAGGATGTAGGGAAGTGTGGAGGCTGCAGCAGCCCGGGGGACCCTGCCAGCTCCCCTACTCACACCTTCCACAGGGGAAGATGGAGGGCACACAGCAGGGGCCCCGGACAGACACAGCAAAGGCCCTCTTCCTGGGAGGTTAGGACCCAGGGGCCGCACGAAGGGGATTCTTGGGTTAAATCACTGTGGAAGTCCTTGACATTGCCCAGCAAGTACAATGGCCATGGGGATGGCGAGAAGGCTAAGAAGGGCCACTCAGAGCACAAGGTGTGTCCCTGCCAGCAGGGCCGGCTGCTTGGGACACCAGCACCACCGGGAGAGGGTCCTGCCTGCCACTGGTCTGTGGGTGGTCCCACCTTAGCTGTGCTGTTACCATCTCTCCATGCACTCGTGTTAGTGAGGACGAAATGACGTACAGAGCAGCAGGCTGTGATGCCATGGGAATTCTGTGTCTCCGGGCCCAGGCCCAGCCACACAGAGGGTAATCTAACCTGCAGTGCTTTTTTTTTGAGACAGGGTCTTGCTGTGTCACCCACGCTGGAGGGCAGTGGCGAGATCACGGCTCACTGCAGCCTTGAACTCCCCGGCTCAGGCAATCCTACCGCTTCGGCCTCCTGAGTAGCTGGGACTAGAGGTGGGTGCCACCATGCCTGGCTGAGTTGTAAATTTTTTGTAGAGATGGGATTTCCCTATATTGCCCTCACTGGTCTTCAACTCCTGAGCTCAAACCATCCTTCCGCCTCAGCTTCCCAAAGTGCTGGGATTACAGGCATGAACCATCACACCCAGCCTTGCCTGGAATTTCTGGATCAAACTGGCCTGTTCCCCTGCGGTGGGAATCCTAGGCATCCTGAGGGCAGGTCAGTCTTGCCCTCGAGTCTCCATGTGAGACGGTCTGACCAACAGAGATGCCTATTTCTGGGTTGTGGTTCTTGGTCCACACTGGAGTCTTCGGGGGAATGACTGGGGGGTCCTTGCAGTTCTCGGTCCACACTGGAGTCTTCGGGGGAATGGGTGGGGGGTCCTGCGGTTCTTGGTCCACACTGCAGTCTTCGGGGGAATGGGTGGGGGGTCCTGCGGTTCTTGGTCCACACTGGAGTCTTCCGGGGAATGGGTGGGGGGTCCTGCGGTTCTCGGTCCACACTGGAGTCTTCGGGGGAATGGCTGGGGGGTCCCTGCGGTTCTCGGTCCACACTGGAGTCTTCAGGGGAATGGGTGGGGGGTCCTGTGGTTCTCAGTCCACACTGGAGTCTTCAGGGGAATGGGTGGGGGGTCTGGCACAGTCCCTGGGGGGCTGAGGTTTCCCAGCTGAGAGGCCGATGCTCAGAGAGGTTGGGTGTCTGCTGAGGGTCACACAAGAGTGGTGGGCACAGAGTCCCAGCTGCAGCTGCTGCTCCTGATAATCACCCACATTGCCTGGAGGGAGTGTCAGGGTGGTAAGGGTGGGACTGAAAAGCTCACAAACTGCTCAGCCTCCAGGGCTTGTGTGTTTGTTTCCGAATCAGGTTCTTTCTGTGAGCGCCGGCAGGCCTGGTATTAATATACATGGACAGAAAGGTTGAGAATCATGTTGGAAACGCCCCTCCGCCTCTTCCTCCTGTGGAGGCTGGACTAGAAGATGGGAATCACCTACTGCCAGGCTGGGGCAGGGCACAGGCTGGGCTAGAGGACGGGAATCACCTACCGCCAGGCTGGGGCAGGGCACAGGCTGGGCTAGAGGACGGGAATCACCTACAGCCAGGCTGGGGCAGGGCACAGGGAGAGACCTGGAGGAGGCAGGACCTGAAGGTGGGCGATGGGGAAGAGTGGGGTGAACCGATACCCCACTGTGGTCAGAGTGAGGGGTGAGGAGGGCAGCCCAGCACCAAAGGTAGGGGGAGAAACTGTGTCCCCTCCTGCAAGGTCTCATTACGTTCTCAAGCTCCTCCAGTCCCAGGAGTTGGGAGATGGGGCCTTACCCCCAGAGGGCTGTGACATGGAAAAGAGAGCCCCCGGCCCAGGACTCAGGGGCGCCGAAGAGGGAGAAGCGCGGCACAGGGAGACGGGTTCAGAAGCGCCCTGGCTCTGGGCCCACACACCCCTCCCCACCATCTTGACAGGAGTCAGAAGGCTGAGCGTAAGCTGTGACTCAGGGAGGCCTGGCTCCTCAGCTGGCCTGGAAGTAAAGTGGAACCAGGTGGCAACCAGGGGTGGGGAGGAGCTGAGGAAAGGAGGGGAAGGGGCCCACTCCAGTGCAGACCTGGGGAGGTGAGAGACTCCACCTGTCCGGGCTGGCTGGGCTCCTGAAAAGCTGACAGGAGCCAGGGGGTGTCTGTGATCAGGGCTGGGGGCTGCTGGTGTGTGGTTCTCAGACTTGAGATGCATAGGAACTCGCTGGCAGACTTGTTAGGACCCAGGCTGCTGCCCCTCCCTCCCCCCAGCTCTGGGTGCAGCCCAGTCACTTGCATTTCCACTATCTGGAACTTTCCCAGGTGCTGTGGCTGCTGGTCTGGGAACTGCACTTTGAGAACCATGTTCTAGGCCAGATGCTCAGCTCCTGTTGGAACCAGCTTCCCGCAGAGACGGCCTCCTTATCCCTGCCCCAACCCATAGTCAAGAAACCAGGACAAGTCCCCTTAAGGGGTCAAGGGCAGCTCCCTTGGTCCAGCTTGTTCCCCAGTCATAGCCTAGCCAGCCCCTTCCCAGCTCCCAGGGAAGTTAGCTCTGGGGTCTCTGCCACCTGCAGGCCCATCACCCAAATTGGGATGCTGGTTACCCCGTTCTCCAGGGACTCAGCCCCAGAAGACTGTCCCATTGTTTCTTGGGGAGGTGAGCTTGGGGTTGGAGAAGCTCCCCATCAGCCGTCGCTTGTGTCCCAGGACTTGTGTCCCAGGACTTTTCGTGGGAACCTGGGCCTTCAGCCTGGAGCTGGAACATCCTTCTCCAAGTCTGCATGCACAATCACAGTCCTTAAAAGTGTTAGCGGGAGCCCCCTGGGGTAAGGTTTCGAGGCATCCTTAAATGGCCTGCAGAGCCTCTGGGAAAACCATGGTGACTTCAGGAACTCCTTTGTGTGGTCACCTCCCCGTGGCCTCACGCTGGACGTGGTAAAAGCAAACCTTATGAGAGAACTAGGGAAAAAAAAAAAAAGCCAGAGACAAAAATAATCTTAGAAAAAGACAGGCATGAATGGCTAGAGAGTTAAGAGAAGATCAAAATGGAAACCTATCATCCATCCTGTTAGCAAACGAGGCCATGCTGTGTGACACATAGGCCCAGGACTTCACCAGGCAGCTTCTGTGCAAGCCCGGGCTGCACCTCCTGCCATGGCCAGGCAGGTCCTACCTCTCTGCAAAGATCCCTCTTCTCTAGAAAGCGGTGATTGTAAAATAAGGCTGGCCATTGAGAAGACCGAGAGGCAGGGTCGGGGGCAGCCCTTTTAAGAAAGTGTCAATAAGAGCAGCACGGAGCCAGACACAACCACAAGCTGAGCTGCGATCGCAAATGCACGGAGCTCCCCGACCAGGGCAGTTCTCAAAACCAGGATCCAGCAACGGAGGCCCGGCCTGGTCACTGCCTGGCTGTTTTCTCATAAACCAGCTTTCACGAGGTGTTGGCTGCTCAGTCTTGACATGAGGTGAAGCCTCAGGAAATCCCGGGGCTGTTCATCCGGGTGGTAAATCAGGCTGCGGCTCTTCAAGGCAGGCCTCTCCTCCCTGCTCACCCTTCCTCGGCTTTTTGGAGGCCACATGGACGGCGCTGAGTGCATTCCTCCCCAGCGGCTCACCGGGCACCGCGCAGGGACCAGTGTGCTGTACTTCCCTCCCTGCTCCTGCGCTGATTCTGCTCCTGCCTTGGAGGTCAGGGTTTGACATGAGAAACCAAGGCTCAGAGGAGGCAGGGCCGGGACTTGGACTCAGGTGTGTCTAGTTTCAGAGCCAGAAGCCTCCCAGGGGAATCAGCCACTGAGTCACAGTAGGTGCTCACAGGGTGCACATCTAACAGCCACCATGACCCTGGCACCACCAGGAGACGGCCCAGAACAGCCTGGGGCTTGGAGCTCCCCTGAGGGAAATAGCTGTGCCTTTTCCTAAAGCATTAAAAAGTCCCTCACAGAAAAGCAGGTAAGAGCCTGCAAGGAGGCAGAGCGCGGTGAGAGGTCAGATGGGTGGCGAGGCTCCCGCTCCTTCCCTGTGCCCAGCCTCCCTGCCTGCCCCATCCAAGGGCAGTCTTCTGTGGCAGCCTCTGGTGGCTGGACTGATGCTGTCACAGCTGGGGAACAAGCACTGGGGTGGGGGTATTACCCACAGCTATAGGAGTGTGGGACCTGCTGTCTCCCAGGTTCTCACTCCCCAGGAACTGGGGCTCAGTCCTTTCTGCTCCTGGAGCCTCTCAGACTCTTCTCCTGACTGGGCCTTCAGCTCTGGCAGGGTGGGTGGCGGGGTCTCCTCCGTGCTGTTAATGCTTCCCTCCCCCCGGCATCTCAGTGAGCTGCGGATACGGGGGAGTCACAGAGAGAAACACCCCCGCTCTATCAAACACCCCCTCACAGGCCCACACGTCTGCACGTCAGCAGGCTGGAAGCAAATGGCCAAAAATGGAAATGTTTGTGCTGGTGCCTGACTCAGTTTCTTTGCCCCTTATTCCTTTCAGGATGTGAGTGCAGCCAGGCTCCAGACTCTTGGAGCCCCTGGAGCCTGGCCGGTCTCCTCCCGGAGGGTGATGGGCACCGAGCCAGGGTGGCCCTGCTCTCCCTGTGACCCTCGCTGTGAGAACATTAGGAAGGAAGTTACTCTCATGCCCTTCCCCTGAAGCTTGCCGCAGACTGGGGATCTGCTGTTGGAGGACATTAAGCGAATCATCTGCCACACATCTTGGCTTGATGGTGACTCACACCTGGGTTCACAGAGCAAACTGACGTAGGAAACACTCAATCCAACGACAATGCTCCACAGAGGCCAGAGCTAAGCTCACCCACCTTCAAAGGCACCTGATAATAAAACCAGGACCTCTGGGATCAGAAAGCTCCCATGTCGGCTGCCAGCATTTTCAAAAGATGTATTCAATCCATTGTAGCCTGGGATTTCATACGATATTTTACTGATTTTCCCTACACTCATAATACAGCTGACATTTCTCAGGAAATGAAAATCCATGTGTCCTAACCATCTAGTATCAAAGCAGAAGAAAGCCGAGTGCATAGAATTTGCAGGTTCGCAGCAAGATTAATAAGCAGCTGGAGAAATGAAAGCTTGCGTTGCAGGCCATAATACGATGCTGGTTTCCAACCATGGCTTCGTGTATGTGGGTATGTTTTTCCAATATTATTATTAAAAATACAATACAGGCCGGGCGCAGTGGTTCACACCTGTAATCCTAGCACTTTGGGAGGCCAAGGCGGGCAGACTGCCTGAGCTCATGAGTTTGAGACCAAAGTGGTCAGCATGGTGAAACCCCATCTCTACTAAAATACCAAAAATTAGCCAGGCATGGAAGCATGCGCCTGTAATCCCAGTTGCTCGGGAGGCTGAGGCAGGAGAATCACTTGAATCTGGGAGACGGAGGTTGCAGTGAGCTGAGATTGCACCATCGCACTCCAGCTTGGGGGAGAGAGCGAAACTCCACCTCCAAAAAAAAAAAAAAAAACCCACAATACACGATTCTAGGAAATATTAGGAATAAGACTCACTCACAACCCCACCAACCTAGCACAAATATTTCCATTTTTGGCCATTTGCTTCAGCCTGTTGAGATGAGGACATGAGTATGTGTGTCGCTGGAGGGGGGTCGGGAGTGGGTGAGTGTTTGATAAAGCGGGGGTCTATTTTCCTCCGTGAACTCCCTGCCCCCGCAGCTCACTGAGACCCGGTGGGAGGGAAGCATTATCAGCGCAGAAGGGTCCCCACCGCCTACCCCCACCCCGTCAGGAGTCTGAGCAGACACCATGGGCTCCAGGAGCAGAAAGGACTAAGCCTCGGTTCCTGGGGAGCAAAAGCCTGGGAGAGAACAGGACACACACTCCTATGGCCACGGGGAGGTGACCTTCGTTTGCCCTGATGTTCACTGGCTCTATGCTGTGCCACTCATCGGATGCCTGGTAACTTCCTCGGCCATTGCCCAGGGTGATCAGACATTTGAGTGGCTTCCAATATTGCCCTATTAGGATGGGTGCAATACATACCCACAGGCTGACCTCGGCTTTGCCCTTGGACTGCAGCTCCAGGTTTTGTCCCTCGCTCCAGGCTTCCTGCTGTCTGACTTCCTGGCACTCTGCACCCCCACCTCACTTCTCTCCCATGGCAGCTTCTCATCACCCCATCTGGAACCAACAACACCACCCTCTTTTCTCTTTCATTTTACCCAGCCTGGTGTCCACAGCTCACAGCGACCCTGCCCAAGAGTCTTCAATGGCCCCCCGACACAGCCTCACCGAGGAAAGCCACGTTCTGTAGCCTAGTGATCAACCCTTATGCCTGGGCCCAGACCCCCCACTTCTCTTCCTTGTCTCCTTCCACATGCCCTTCAAACGTCCAGCCCCAGTCAAACTGACCCACTCACAAGTCTCTAAGACACTGCCGAGTCAAGCCTTGGTGCGTTTGCCCAGGTGGGTCCCTCCACAGGGCCGCTCCTCCCGAAACCCGCCCGCCGGACATGCTCCTGCTGCTCTCCCGCAGCTCAGAGCAGCCCCTGCCCATGAGCTCTCCCGGCAGGGCTAGGAACTGCCTGCTGCATCTGGGCACGCTCTGCACACCACTCCAGCGGCTGCCTTCACAGCGGACTGTATTTGGGGTTTGCCTGAGCCTCCCTTCCTGGACCAGTAACTCCCAGAGGCTCACGACCATTTACCTTTTATCCCCAACACAAATGCAAAGAGGAGGTCAAAGAACACACTCAGTAAACATACGCTGAGCTAATGAATGAACGAATGACTGAATGAGGCAGTGGGTCTGAGTGCTCCCTAAGGACACTGTGGGGCCATGTTCCCCCTGCGCTGTGCCCGTGGAGTTTCCCACTCCTCCGTCCCCCGGCTTTTATACTCAGGAAGGAAGAGGGCCCAGGGAGAAAATAAGGAGCCATAAGCAACCTGCCTGCAAGGCTTCCTCCCGAGACGTGGCAGCTGTGGTGGCACTGACAAGAACTGCCAGTGAAGGACAGAAACAGGCAAAAGGGAGGAGAGTGATGCAGAAAGTCCCCCACCACCATGGCCACCCCCTACCGACACCGCTCCTCAGGGCATGTCTGCCCTGCGCACGCTCTCCATTCTTCCAGTAGGCTCGTCTGCCAGAGCCCTTCCGTTATCGCTGGATGCAAAGTTCCCAGCCTCAGAGTCTCAGCTGCTCCCTGCCCTGAAATACCTTTAACAGATAATTTTTCAGAGAGTCCTGAAATGTAAGCCTCCCTCCAGCAAGCAGGTCTAAGATGCAAGACGTGACTTTAGCGCTAGTCCTGATAATCCCACAGCAGAGCCAGTTCTCCACTCTGCTGAAGAATTTAGGGCTGGGTGGCGTGGGGACGAATTGGATTTAATCTTATGTTCCCTCTTCGCGAAGGTGAAGAAAGGCCAGATGTGCCTGTTGGAAGCAGGTATCCCTGGAACCTGCAGGGGGGCAGCTCAGGAGGCAGCTTACACTTACTGAATGTAAGCAATGCTGGTTCTTCGGCGGCTCCTCCCAAGTCCTGGAAGAAGCCCAGGGGATCCCAGCTGGGAGAGGAAGGAGGCTCTGAGTTGCAGCATCAGTGGCCACCTTCTTGCTTGTCTCTCCCACTCTCTGTCATCAACTTCTTCTTCCCCTGGTGATTTTGCTGGGCCCCTCCCAGACATCCAGGAGCTGTGGAGATGGGCCTTCTGACTTACCCAGTGACCAGGCCGCCCAGTGGCCTCCCTGCCTCCAGCCCAGCCCAGCCACTCTATCTCCCATCACTGGCATCTGATGCTGTCGCTCCCTTGCACTGAAACCTGCAGTGGCTCCCTATTGCGTATTCCCTCAAAACACAAAGCCCTGAGTAATCAGTCAAAAGGGAGTTTACTGCAGGACTTCTCAGGGCCTTTAGTATGCTAACGTCCCTTGCGACTCTCTAAGGTGGAGATTGGAAGGGATTATATGATAACATTTCCCAAACTTCTGTGACTGTGGAACCCTTTCCTCGGGGACATCTCATGAGTCAGGTGCTCCAGGGACACTGATTTGGGGATCACTAACTAAAGGCCAAAATTCACACTCCTTACCAAGGCAACTGAAGCCTTCATAACCCAGCCTAGACTTATTCCCCAAACCTGGCTGCCATGCTCCCATGGCCTCAGTATGTTGCTTGACAAAATTTTTGCTGCCTGGAGGCAGCTTTCCTTTTCCTCCACCCAGCAAAGTCCCAATGCCCCTTCCAACACAGCTTCCTGGCCACCTCCTCCAGGAAGCCCTCTCCCATTCCCTTTCCAAAGGTGGGTTTGGCTACACTCTCCCCTGTGTGACAGTTACACAGAGAGTCACAGCCCACAGCAACATTTGCATTTGGTCAAAGTGATGCTTCAGTTTGCATTTAAAGACTAAGCTGCACAAAAGCTTCAGACCTCACCCAGATGGCGAGACATTCTGTACACAGGGTCTGCAGGAGCTGATGCCCGCTGGGGGAGCTGCACATGCTCATCCCTCCTCACAGAGGGTGCCCACTGGCACTAATTCAATGACTTATCTCTCATTTTGCTGAACTTCTCCCAACCCCCAAGTCGTAGAAGTGGATCTGCGTTGGTTAAATGTGTATAACGTGATTCCCATATGTAGAGTTAAGTGTCTTTCCCTTCCGTCTGTGGCCTCCTCCAGAGGTGTTTTGTTCTTCATTTAGTGACAGTGGAGTGACAGGGAGCTCCACGCCAAATGGCTTCTCCCTGTGGCCTTGGTGAGCCCAAGGTGGGTGTGAACACACAAAGCTGACTGCTCGCATGACGGGTGGGCACATGCAGGCAGCATGGGGAGAAACGGCCGTATCCAGCCCTCCTGACCCGTTCTGAAGTGGCACTGGCTGCCCCTGCCAAGACACCGGTAAGCTCCCCCTTGCCACTAATCTCACAGGCTTACAGGGAGGACGCTCAGTGGCAGGAGCTAGCAGCGGGGTGCTCAGAGACTATGTGTCCTGCCAACACTGTGCTCAGGACAGATCTGTGGGATCCAAGCCACATCTGCTGAGGTTTTGAGAGAGTTCTGTTCTCCCTCTCAAAGCTACCAGGGCCCAAGAAGGCTGGCCTTGGATTCAGGGTACCTGGTCTGAACCCCATGGACATTCTCACCCCAGTCCTTGCTCCAGGATCAGGGTGAATGTATCATTTGTTATCTAAACCAAGGTATTTTAAGAGAGGGAGAGGCCAGCTAACTTGCAGGAAGAACAGGCATACATTGAGACTGTCTGGATCATGTGGGATGTACGGTCATTATAGCTACGATCGGCTGGAGGTGGACAGCAGGGAGCAAGGAGGCACATGGCCATGAGGCAGGTCACCTGCTTGTGCACTCCAGGCTCAATGTGTCAGAAAGGTATGGCCACATAAAGGAAGAGCTAACCAAGCCCCTCTGACCAGCTGCTCTCCCGAGGGTCCTCTGGCACAGAGCCCCCTCATGTTCTCACCCCAAAGTGCACAGGACAGTGAAGGGCACAGACAGCATAATAGAGACCCCCCTGCAAGGCCTCCCAATGCCATCTATGGGCACCTGAGTTACCAAGCACCTATCATGGAGGTGCTGCCCTGCAATCAATAAGGTTTTTAAAACCTGTTTGTTCTAACAAGGGTGCCAAGACCATTCAATGGGGAAAAACAGTCTTTTCAACACACAGTGCTGGCACAACTGGATATTCACATGCGAAAGAAAGAAGTGGACCCCTGCCTCACACCATATGTAGAAATTAACTCAAGGTGGATCAGACTTCCATGTAAGACTTAAAACTATTAAACTCTTAGAAGAAAACATAGGTGTAAATCTTCATGATCTTGGTATTAGGCAGTGGTGTGTTAATATGACCCCAAAAGCAGAAGCAACTAAAGGAGCAACAGATAAACTGAACTTCAAAACAAATAAACTTTTGTGCCTTAAAACAGGGGGGCCCAACCCCTGGGCTGTGGACCAGTTTGTGGCCTGTTAGGAACTGGGCCTCACAGCAGGAGGTGAGTGGCGGGCCAGTGAGTGTTACTGCCTGAGTTCCACCTTCTGTCAGATCAGCAGCGGCATTTGATTCTCATAGGAGCATGAACCCGATTGTGAACTATGCATGCAAGGGATCTAGGTTGTACACTCCTTATGAGAATCTAATGCCTCCAAAACCATCATCCTTCCACCCTTGTCTGTTGAAAAACTGTTTTCCACGAAACCAGTCCGTGGCGCCAAAAATGTTGGGGACCACTGCTTCAAAAGATACCATGAAGAAAAGGAAAAAGATAAGCCACAGAAGGGAAGAAAATATTTGCAAATCATATATCTGATAAGGGATCTGTAACTCTAATATGTAAAGGATTCTTACAAGTCAACAATAAAAAGACAAATAGGCAGAGAATGTCAACAGACCTTTCTCCGAAGAAGATAAACAAATAGTTACTAAGCACATGAAGACATAGGAAATGTATTTGGCATCAGGGAAATGCAAATTAAAGCCACAATAAAGGACCACTTCACTCCCACTAGGATGGCCAGAATAAAAGAGTCAGACAATAAAAAAAGTTGGTGAGGATCGGGGGAAACTGGAATCCTCATCCACAGCTGGTGGGAATGTAAAAAATGCTGGAGCAGCTTTGGAAGACAGTCTGGCAGGTGCTCAGATGGCTTTAAACAGACTGCCATTCGATCTAATAATTCTGCTCCTATTTACCCAAGAGAAATGAAACATCTGCCCGTACAAACACTTGTATGCCAGTGTTCACAGCAACATTATTCAAAACGCCCAAAAGTCCAAGTAACCAAATGCCCATCAGCTGATCAATGGATAAATAAAATGTGGTATATTCATACAATCAAACATTATTTAAGAGTAAAAAGGAATGAAGTACTGACACCATGATGAACACGCAGGAATCTTGAAAACATCATGCTAAGTGAAAGAAGCCAGACACAGAAAGGCACGTATTATATGATCCTATTTATAGGAAATGTCTGGAATAGGGAAATCTGCAGAGACAGAAAGTAGATTAGTGGTTGCTGGGGGCTGGGGGTTTGAGGGGAAATGATGGGTGGCTAGTAATGGGAGTGACTTTTTTTTTTTTTTTTTGGTTGATGAATTGTTCTAAAATTTATTGTGGTGTTGGTTGCACTACTCTGTGAGTATAATAAAAACCACTGACTTATGCACTTTACATGGGTAAACTGTATAGTGAGTTATATCCTAAGACTGTTATAAAGCAAAAGCAATCCGAATGGCTGAGCCCGCACGGACGCAGCATCGCAATCTGCCCTGAGAGTCCTCAAAGCAAACTCGCCTTATTTATATTTTTCAAACAATGCACCTACTACATTCCCATCTTTCTTCTAAAATGTTAAAGAAATTGCATCTACAAGACACATCTTCAAACAGAAACACAAAAATCTTACAGCAAAACAGGACTGCACAGAAAGCCACCTCCAGAACTGCCCTGGTCAACTGTCAGGACATCAGCAATGTTTTATCCACACAGAAGCACAAAGGGACAGAAACTGTGTTCTCTGACTTCTTATGGAGACACAAGGCCACAGGAAGTCCACTCAGGATGGAGGGGTCCGGCGGACAATGGTCCGGCTGCCACCCTCAGCCTAAACTCGGCTGCCGCATGTATCACGCTACCCAATGGCCAGCTCAGCTTTTCACCACTTGCAAATATAATAGTGAGACCCCTCCTACCAATAGCCACATTGTTACCTGAAGATTTGACAGTTTGACAGAAAATGCCACATTAGACAAGGAGGCCCCAGGAAGAACAAGACCCAACGTGGCCATGCTAGAAAGGGAGAAAGAAGACCGGAGAGTGTGCCAGCGCTAAAGAGAAACCCTTTGGAGGCGTCTGAGAGCAGTACCACTGTTAGTGCAATTCCTCAGCAGCACAGAACGCCCTACCTCACTGGGTGCTCAAAACCACCCGCTGAGCCATCTGCATTTGGCAGAGAGGCTCAGGCAGGACAAGAGCCCGAGGACCCACAGCGGGTACTTGAGACAAAAGCAGCTCAAGCTCAGGTCTTCGAACTCCCAACCGTGTATTGTTGCCTAAGTCCACGATTTGTTGCACGTGCATAAAACATCTGGCTTGAAAGACGGCCCTGGCATGGAATATTGGTCAGTCTTAAATGGAATATTTTTCAGCCTTAAAAAGCAAGGAAATTCTGACACATGCTACAACATGGATGGACCTTGAGGACATTATGCTAAATGAAAGAAGCCACAGAGAAGTCACGGAAGGACAAATGCTGGATGAGCCAACCCAGGGTACTCCAAGTCACAAAGATGGGAAGTAAACGGTAGGTGCCAGGGCTGTGGGGAGGGGGAATGGGGAGTTATGGCTTAATGGGTGCAGAGTTTTAGTTTTGTGAGATGAAAACCGTTCTGATGATGGTTGCACAACAGTGTGAATATACTTAATGCCACTGAACTGTACACTTAAAAATGGTTAAGATGGTACATTTTGTGTTACATATGTTTTACCACAATAAAAAAAAAATTCCGCTGGCACCATTCAGATCACGTGAGACCAGTTCAAATGCATATGGAAGTAAATCGACAAAAATCATCAATCAAGACTCTCTTCCCTCTCTTTTTTTTTTTTCCAGACAGGGTCTTGCTCTGTCATTCAGGTGCGATCTCTGCTCACTGCAACCTCCACCTCCTGGGCTCAAGCGATTTTTCTGCCTCAGCCTCCCAAGTAACTGGGACTACAGGTGTGCACCACCACGCCTGGCTAATTTTTGTAGACATGGGGTTTCACCATGTTGTCCAGGCTGGTTTCAAACTCCTAACCTCAAGTAATCCACCCGCTTCGGCCTCCCAAAGTGCTGGGACAGGCGTAAGCTACCAAGTCTGGCCTCTTCCCTCCATTCAACTCATATTCCAAGGGTGCCAAGGAGTGGGGAGGACCCATTCCAACCCTGTATACCAGGTGCCCTGACAGAAGGATGGGACATAACCCCTTGGTCCCAAGGCCACAGACTATCAAACCTGGAGCAAAAGACCTGGGAGGGCAGGAGGAAGGGAAGCTTCAGGGACGAAGCAGAGGCAGGACAGGCAAGGAGGAGGCCCAGGGTTCTGGCACAGGCAGAGAATACGGTCAGTATCTGCACCTGTCCTGCCCTGCAGGCCTGGAGCCTCCTGAGGGCAGGTCCGGCACAGGTTTAACCCATGCCCTGATGCTCAGCCCAGAGGCTGGCACAGAACAGTGCCACACACTGGCTGAGTCAACCCTGAGTCCTCAACTCGGAGCCACTCCCAGCTGTAGAACACCTGCTAGGCTGCAGAGGGTCTGCAGCCCCACCCCAGGAACAACACAGAGGCAGCCCCGCCAGCCCTCTCTCAGCTCACTCCCCGAAGATCTCCAAGGAAGACAACTGTATTGACAGCACGGGGTACTTTTCCTGCTCCAAGAAATTAACTCCTTTCAAAAGCCACGATGTTCTGGCCTCAACATGGTGTTCACAGCTAAGCCGTGTGGCCTGAAGGTTCCCATCGCTGGGTAAACTGAAAGTCATCCTCAACTAGCATTTGGCTGCAAGTTCAGCCCCCTGATTCCTGAGTCCATCCTGACACGGAGAGGGGACTGCTGAGGGTCTGACTCCCATCTGCTACACATGGAGAAACTGAGGCCTGGAGAGATGGTATGACTCCCCAAGGTCATAAGTGGGACATAGCAGGGCTAGAATTACAAGGCCCTGGGTCTCGGGCAAGGGCTGAGGGGAATTAGTTGAGCTGAAGTCATGCTAAGCAGCATTCGGCTCTCAGCTCCAAACGTCCAGGCTGTGGTTCCGGCCCCGGCTGTCCTCCGAGAGTCTCTCCCCGGCGGGCAGGTGCTCTGGGCTCCTGCCCAGGACCGTTTGGCATGGATTTCAAAGAGCAGAACAGCTGAGCATCTGGGGCTTCCCTGGTGTCCAGTGAACAAACGTCAAAGATCTGGCACCGAGGGGCCACCTGTCACACGGGCAGAGGCTTTCTGGGACTCGGCTTGCCCCAAGCCTGGCTGTGCACCCAGCCTCCAGGAAGGGCTGTGCTGGGCCTCAGTGGCAGCATGGCTGGGCTGGCAGGACCTACTCAAGGACCACCTTGGAGTCAGGCTGGCCTGGTCATTAATTCTCTCCTTCCTGCTGCCACCAACATCCACTCAGCACTTCGGATACACGAGGGTCAGAGCTGAGGGGGAGACAAAGCAAAATAAAACGGCAGGGATGCTGCGTTAGCAAGACGCAAGGAGCGGGTGCTCCGGCTTGGCTCTCGCAGGGGTGAGGCGGGGCAAGGATTTAAGGACCCACAGCTGCAACGGATCAGACATATGTTTCAGGGGAGAAAACTTAAAAGTACAGCGAGGATTTGGTATCTGAGGCTTAACAAAGAAGCCAAAGTCATCAGGACACAGAACTCACAACTATACACTGCCCCTTCTAACATCAGTGCCCCCAGACACACCTGCCTGTTCACAGGAATCCGTCCGCACTCATGCCGTTGTCTTGGTTAGGCAGCGCCTGGATAACCGTTACACGCTATAAACGCATGTGCTGTTTAAGCAGGTTATCTGTGCCTGTAATAATGTGATGCAAATCCACTGTAAGTGAAGCTGCAGCTCTTGTAAAAAGTTGCAGAATTTTGGCTGGGCGCGGTGGCTCATGCCTGTAATCCCAGCACTTTGGGAGGCTAAGGAGGGCAGATCACTAGGTCAAGAGATCGAGACCTCCTGGCCAACATGTTGAAACCCCGTCTGTACTAAAAATATAAAAATTAGCTGGGTGTGGTGACATGTGCCTGCAGTTCCAGCAACTCAGGAGGCTGAGGCAGGAGAATAGCTTGAACCTAGGAGGCAGAGGTTGTGAGCAGAGATCACGCCACTGCACTCCAGTCTGGTGACAGAGCGAGACTCCATGTCAAAAAAAAAAAAAAAAAAAAAAAGTTGCAGAATTTAATGAAGTTGATGTGAGGGATGCTGGAGCACTGCTTGGGTCTGATGCCAAGACAGCAACAAATGGGGCCAGGTCTTGGCAGAGTGAATCCAGTTAAACCAAAGATGGTAAGGACATGTTGGCCATGTCAAAAGAGAGCAATTTGGGTAAAAAAGATCAGGAAAGGCTTATAGGAAAAATGATGGAGCCTTTGCATATTTGTGCACGAATAACTCCCTTTATCAACATGCTATGACATTCAAATGTAAACAGCCTTCATGTGCTTTCACACACATTTATTTGTAAAATAACTCCAAAGAGAAAAAATTATTCTTTTTTTTATTAAAAAAAATTCTCGGCTGGACATGGTGGCTCACGCCTGTAATCCCAGCACTTTGAGAGGCTGACGCAGGTGGATCACTCTGGGTCAGGAGTTCAAGACCAGCCTGGGCAACATGGCGAAACTCCGTCCGTCCCTACTAAAAATATAAAAATTAGCCGGGTGTGGTGGCACATGCCTGTAGTTCCAGCTACTTGGGAGGCTAAGGTGGGAGGATTGCTTGAACCTGGGAGGTGGAGGCTGCAGTGAGCTGAGACTGAGCCATTGCACTCCAGCCTGGGTGACAGAATGAGACTCTGTTTCCCCACCAAAAGAATTTCTTCTAGAGTTATAGATTAAATATTGTTAAATGTAAAATTAATTCATTTTTTGGTTTCTATTTTCAAGATTTAGTCCCAAGGAAACCTTTGGTCACATTTACCATGAAATTAAAAGCCCTCTTTCAGGGACCCGTTGTTCTCACAGGAAAGGGATCCCCTAGGCACGACTTTTGCTAATATGTCTCTTGTTAGGCTGTGAGTGCTCAGGGCAGGTCTTAGCATTTTCTTCTTTGCATCCCAGCACCCGAACAGTCTGGCACTGACGAGCTGCCCCACCAGGCGCTGGTAAACACACGGGTGAAGAGACTGCATTCTGCGTCACTCCAGGATGGCTGCTCAGTGACAGTGCACAGTAGTGCCCTCGCAGGGTCCCCGTGCACAGGCAGCAGGCACCGGGCTTGTCGGCTTCAGCTGCTGGGGCTGGAAGGGGCACCTGGTCCAAGGTCATGCACACGGACGCTGGCACTGAAATACATCCTGGTCATATGGCTCCTCACAAAGGAAAATCATGAAGAGAAAATGACTGACATGGAGTGTGGCGTTTCTGAGCGCGTGGCGTGTGGCGTTTCTGAGCCGTGGCGTGTGGCGTTTCTGAGCGCGTGGAGTGTGGCGTTTCTGAGCACGTGGAGGGTGGCGTTTCTGGGCACGTGGAGTGTGGCGTTTCTGGGCGCGTGGAGTGTGGCGTTTCTGGGCGCGTGGACTGTGGCGTTTCTGAGCCGTGGAGTGTGGCGTTTCTGGGCGCGTGGAGGGTGGCGTTTCTGAGCGCGTGGAGGGTGGCGTTTCTGGGCGCGTGGAGGGTGGCGTTTCTGAGCCGTGGAGGGTGGCGTTTCTGAGCAGGTCAGCAGCCCCAGGATCTGGCTTCTGCTGCCCCTCCCTCCCTCACGTGCTGGGGAGCTGCAGCTGTGAGCAGCCAGCACAGAGAAGAGAGAGTCAGGAGTCAAAGGGAGGGTCCCTGGGAGGGAGAGGGAGGAAAAGATAAAGATAGACAGAGACAGAGGATCCTGCTAGCACTCACTAGCTGCTGGATCCAGCCATGGCTGAAGCTAGCCCAGTCCAACACTTTTAAGTGTCTTCTCCTTTTTGTGGAAGCCAGTGTATCTTGTTTGTGACTGGCCCACCTTGTTGAGCTGATTGCTGGGAACATGGGAGGGAGCAGCTGACAGCAGGCTGAGCACAAGACCCCCGCCCCTGCACGGGGGAAAGCAGAGGAGACTCTTAGTGAGTCTCTGCAAACATGGGCTGTTTACCTAGTTTTAAAACAATCCTACTCAAGGATTGGGAGGAGGGTAACAAAACAAACAAGCAAGCCAAAACCAAAGATGGTTTTTAGAAACAGAGCATCAAAAGGAGGCTGACCAAAGGAGGCGAGAGGAGTAAACATCTCCAACCAAAACCTCACTGGAGGAGATACTAAAGTACCCAGAGCCGCCAGGCTTCAGACTTGGTCTCCAGGGAAAAACGTACTGACATGGTTGTTCTCTCAGTTAGAATGACGACGGCCCCATGGCGTTCCCTTCGGCTCATCTGTCTCGAGATCCACCCACGTCTATTCCTAGGGGCCCGACAGGGCTCCTGGCACTGTGCTGGGGCACAGTGGAGTTGATCGACATTTGTTGGCTAAATGAATGAACCAGCAAGAACAGTTGGAGCCCAATTGGAACACCTCTATCTTTTAAATTTTTGTTTTTAAATCTACATGGAATAAAATGCATTCTTTTTGGTGCACAGTTCTCTGTGTTTTGACAGTCGAGACACAGAAGGGCTCCGTCAGCCCCAAAACTCCCTTGTCCTCTGTAGGAGGATCTGTTCTCTGTTCCTATAGTTTTCTAAAAATTGTGGTAAGATACACATAACAAAAAAGTTACCATTTTAACCATTTTTAAGTGTACAATTCAATGACATTAAGTACATTCACAATGGTGTGCAACCATCACCACCATCCATCTCCAGAACTTTTTTTTTTTTTTTTTGAGACGAAGTCTCGCTCTATCACCCAGGCTGGAGCACGATCTCGGCTCACTGCAACCTCTACCTCCTGTGTTCAAGTGATTCTCCTGCCTCAGCCTTCCAAGTACCTGAGATTACAGGCACCTGCCACCATGCCTGGCTAATTTTTGTATTTTTAGTAGAGACAGGGTTTCATCATATTAGCCAGGTTGGTCTCAAACTCCTGACCTCAGGTGATCCACCGGCCTTGGCCTCCCAAAGTGCTGGGATTACAGGTGTGAGCCACCATGCCTGGCCATCTCCAGAACTTTTAAATCATCCCAAACAAAAACTGTACCCATGAAACACTAACTCTCCATTTCCCATTTCCCCCAGTGCCTGGTAACCTCCACTCTACTTTCTGTCTCCATGAATTTGTTTATTCTAGGTACCTCACATCAGTGAAATCAATCAGTATCATCCAACTCCTTTCGGGCCTGGCTTATTTCACTTAGCATAATGTCCTCAAAATTCATCCAATTTGTAACATGTGTCAGCATACCCTGCCTTTTAAGGCTGAGCAAATATTCCTTCGTATGGATAGATCACAGCTGGTTTATCCAGTTCATCCATTGATGGACATTGATTGGGTCATTTGTATCCTCTGGCTATTGTGAACAGTGCGGTTATGAACACTGGGGTACAAGCATCAGTTTGAGTCCCTGCTTTCAGTGATCATCCCTGTAGTTCTGCCTCGTAAGAATGTCATAGAAATGAAGCATAAGGCATGTAGTATGATTTTTAGTTTTGAGCCTGGCTTCTTTATCTTGGCATAGTGCATTTGAGATCCACCCATGTGGTGTGTGTCCATAGTCTGTTCCTGTGTATTGCTGCACAGTATTCTACTGCACAAATGTACCACAGTTTCTTTACCCATTCTCCATTTGAGGGATATTTGGGTTATTTCCAATTTGGGTAATTATGAATAATGCCACTATAAACATTTGCATACAGGGCCACTATAAACATTTGCATACAGGTTTTAGTGTGAACATAGCTTTCTTTTAGATAAATTGCAGAGTCATAGAAGTAGATGTTTGACTTTGTAAGATACACTGCCCAAATGTTTTCCAAACTGCCTATGCCGTCTGACATTGCCCTAGCAGTGTATAAGAGTTCTGGCTGCTCCGCAATCTCACCAACACTTGGTATTGCTAATTGCCTTTGTCTTTTTTTTCTTTTGAGATGGAGTCTTGCTCTTGTTGCCCAGGCTGGAGTGCAACGGTGCGATCTTGGCTCACTGCAACCTCCACCTCCCAGGTTCAAGTGATTCTCCTGCCTCAGCCTCCCAAGTAGCTGGGATTACAGGCGCCTGCCACCACGCTCAGCTAATTTTTATATTTTTAGTAGAGATGGGGTTTCATCAGGTTGTCCAGGCTGGTCTCGAACTCCTGACCTCAGGTGATCCGCCCACCTCAGCCTCCCAAAGTGCTGGAATTACAGGCGTAGGCCACCACATCCGGCTGCCTTTGTCTTTTGAAGTACCTGAAGGTCTTGGCCTTTATTTCATAGTTCATATCCATTAGTTGTCAGATCTAAATAATAGAATAATGATAGCAATAAGAAGTGAGTGAATGAGTGAATCGGCCAGGCGTGGTGGCTCACATCTGTAGTCCTAGTTCCTAGGGAGGCTGAGCGGGGAGAATTGCTTGAGGAGGTGGAGGCCAGCCTGGGCAATGTGGTGAGACCCTGCCTCTAAAACAGAGAAACAGAAAAACATATTTGGAGCCAAAAAAAATTAGCTCTCATGAAGACAGAGAGTGGACTGGTGGCTCCCAGAGTCTAGGAAGCAGGAATGGGATGAGGAGAGGTTGAGTAATGGGCACAAAGAGACCCAATAAATAAGATCTAGTATTTGATAGATCGGTAGGGTGACTACAGTTAACAATAACCAATTGCACATTTCGAAATAGCTAGAAAAGAATAATTCAAATGTTTCTAGCAAAAAGAAAAGATAAACATTTAAGGCAATTGGCTCTGTGTGGTGGCACATGCCTGTAGTCACGGCTACTTGGGAGGCAGAGGCAGGAGGATCACTTGAGCCCAGGAGTTCAAATACAGCCTGGGACATAGCAAAATGCTGTCTCTTAAAAAAAGAAAGAAAAAATATATATATTTAAGGTGATGGATATAACCTGATTTGCTCTTTACACATTATATGAACGTATCAAAATATCATGTTTCCCCAAATATGTATATCTGTTTCTGTTATGCATTAATCTGAAAACTTCAGAAGTAGAATTAAAAATCCAAAAAAGGAGAACTGTTCCATGAATTCTGAGCACACACAAAAAAGTAAGTGAATGAATGAAAATACCATTTACTCAAAAAGTTAGCCAGGCATGGCAGTGAGCACCTGCAGTCCCGGCTACTCAGGAGGCTGAGGCAGAAGAATTGCTTGAACCCGGGAGGCGGAGGTTACAGTGAGCTGAGATTGTGCCACTGCCCTCCAGAGAGCAAGACTCTGTCTCAAAAAAGAAAATACCATTTACCGAAATCTTCTACAAGTCAGACACATATCAAACTGTTACTGCACGCCAAATGTGGTAGATAGAGTTTATAGCGTTTTATCTCATTTAATCCTTACATTAGCCCCAATTTACTAAGGACAAGACTTAGACTCAGTGGAGGAATAACCTGCCCTAGGTCATGCACCCAGCAACAGCTGAGCCAGAACTGACCCAGGAGTTCTGGATCCAACACACCTCATGCCTCCCTCAATATGGCGCTGAAATGCTACTCACCCCTCCTCCCCTTGGAGAGTTTCAAATGCGTTATCTCCATTATCGCAACAGCCCTTTGAAGGTGGGATTGTTCTTCCTATTTCATTGATGGTGTCCACTCAGCCAGCGAGATGCAGAGGCCCTAGTGCCTGGCCCACCTGTCCTGAGTCCCAGCCTCCACCACATCCAGGGCTCACAATGTGTAACACCACTTCCAGGCAAAAGGCCTGAGCATGAAATAAAGGCCAAGACCTTCAGGTACCTTTCAGAGCCCCAAGTAGTCCTCATAGTTCCTGGCTGAGATGCCTCACACATGTGTAACCATTGTTTGAAGCCATTTCCCTGTGTGCCAACTGTGCCCAACATCTGCAGCGCTTTCCAAGAAAGACAATGTGAGGCCAAAGGAAAGAAAAGAACAAATGCTTTTGTGCAAACACCCACTGATCTGAAGGCCCGTGTGAGCCTTTTGGGGTGGCCCAGATGGGGAGACCTGGGAGATCCCCATCATGGCCTCAAAACCACAGGCTTGTCCAGCTCCTTACAACGAACATCTCAAAAGCATGTGGGATTTTTCTAAAGAGAAGTTCAAAGGATCTTTTCTGGCCTTTGGTAAGATTCCTGGGAACAGAGAGGCAAGGAAGACAGAGGCACATGGGGTCTCCTGCACCCCATGTCTCCCCACGGCCTTACACACCCTGCCTCCATTCATGTCGTGAACAGTTAGAACCGGAAGATGGCAGCCATTCACGGAGCTCCTACTGTGTGCAGGCAGCATCTGCCTCCAGTTCCGGGGTTCCCTCCTCAGATCCCCTGTGGGGTACCATGCCCGTCACAAGGAGTGGCCACACCTTCGTAATGTGCTCAATCGTAATCACTGCCACCATCATTCATTCACTGAACAATGAAGGGCCACAGTCCAATGGAAGCCACAGGTGTGGATGCAGCAGGAGGGGCCGGCACCCGGTTTTAAGCAACACCAGGAGGGAGAAAGCAGCGCTGCCGGGCAGGGCACACTTCATGCAGGAGGAGATTCTTGAGCAGTGTCCTCTGAGGAGTTTGCCAGGAAGAGAAGGGCACCCCAGGCAGAAAAAACAACACAGACAAAGGCACCAAGGCATGACATTGAAATAACATGAAACATTTGGGGAAATCACAGCTGATTCCCTATGGTGAAAGTGTGGGGTGAGGGAGGGGCTCGAGATGAACCTGGCCCTCCATCCCTGGGACCTTGATCCCCACCGCACACAGTAGCCACTCCATAAATCTATGCTGCTGGCCAGAGACCAACGGTCCTGCAAGGGGCACGAAGACCATGTATGATAACCAGACCCCTCATGTCCTCCGTCCCCTCAGAGATGCAGAGGCTCAAGTGATATTGAGGATGGAGGCCTTGAGGGTTGACAGAGACCTGGGCCCACACCTCTTGGCATTCCCTGGGGTGTGCCGGCCGCAACTCTCCCTTTCCCTCTCTCCCTCTCCCAGTCAGGAAGGCATACCTAGGACCAGCACACCAGGACAAGAATGAGCTCACTATGCAGCTAACCTTGATTGTGCTTTAACTTGTAATAGAAAAGGAAGTCATCTACAAACCCTGGTGTTTTTGCTATTGTTGATAACACATAACCAATGGCATCCCCATACCAGGTGCCTCTGCCGCCGTGGTTCCTCCCCAGGCTTGCCCAGGTGACCCCCTGAGCATCCCTTGGAGCCCGTCTCTACCTCCCGCATTGGCACCACAGGCCACAAACACTGGCAGCCCAAGGGCCAGATGGGCTTGCATGCCTGCAGAGCGTCTGGTTCTGTGTTTGCTCTGGGAAGTGAGGGATAAACCATGGCTCTGCTCTGAGGCCACCTCCACCCTGATGTTTCTGCCTTGGTTTCGTGAGTCAATAACTTCTCTTTTGTTTAAGCTAGTTTAAGTTGTTACATGTTTCAACACTTCTGATTAATATAGCTCTGTCCTTGTTTACATTATTCTTTAAACAAACTATGATTCAATCTTTGTATTGTCTTTCTGACCCAGTAGTTTTAGGAGAGTGTAAATCTCCAGATGGCAAAGTTTTTGTATGTTTAAACACTTTCATTATTAATGCCGCATGTGTTACATTGTGATAAGAGGGAGAATTGAAAGAGGTGACTCCTTTCCTTTGCATTATTAAAAAAAGTATCACATACCCCAATCTGACATGCAATTGCACCTACTGTTGAAACACTGAAAGCATCCTCATTAAAGTCAGGAACAAGATGAGGATGCACCATGACCTCCACTACTGAACAGTCCTCCAGAAGGCCAAGAGAAAGGAAAGAAAGAGGATGAAAAATACAATTACTTACACATTGTATGATTTGATACCCCAAATCCATGAGCACAAACTAAAAACCACTAGGAGTCATGGAAGAATATAGTAAAGAGAACAGATGAAGATTTAATATTCAAAAACTAGGCTGGGCGCAGTGGCTCACGCCTGTAATCCTAGCACTTTGGGAGGTTGAGATGCGTGGATCACTTGAGGTCAGGAGTTAGAGACCAGCCTGGCCAACACAGTGAAACCTCATCTCTACTGAAAATACAAAAATTAGCCAGGCATGGTGGCATGCGACTGTAGTCCCAGCTACTTGGGAGGCTGAGGCAGGAGAATCCCTTGAACCCGGGAGGCAGAGGTTGCAGTAAGCTGAGACTACGCCACTGCACTCCAGCCTGGGTAACAGAGTGAGACTCTGTCTCAAAACAAACAAACAAACTAACTAACGGCACTCCCATATACAAATAATAACCAGTTAGAAGGTACAGTGGAGACGTGTCTCATTTTTCAATAACTAAAAGAACAAGATAAAAAAAAGTCCTAAGAGTAAATTCAGTAAGAAATCAAAAGATGTATATGAAAAAAACTTAATGTAACTCTCCTGAGGGATGCTGCGAAGGCAAGCACACTGGAAGACATCCTAGTTCTTGGAGAAGTAGACGTGTTCAGCATTGAAAAGATGCTCATGTTCCTTACATTAATCTCCAAAATTGATGAGATACCAATAACCATACCTACACTTTTTTTTTTTTTCTTGAGACGGAGTCTCACTCTGTCACCCAGGCTGGAGTGAAATGGCGAGATCTTGGCTTACTGTAAGCTCTGCCTCCTGGGTTGAAGCCATTCTCTTGCCTCAGCCTCCCGAGTAGCTGGGATTACAGGCATGCACCACCACGCCTGACTAATTTTTGTATTTTTAGTAGAGAGGAGATTTTACCATGTTGGTCAGGCTGGTCTCTAACTCCTGACCTGTGATCCGCCCACCTCAGCCTCCCAAAGTGCTGGGATTACAGGCACGAGCCATCACGCCTGGCCACCTACACTCTTTACTTGAAAGCTCAAAATAATATCGGGATTCATGTGGAGAAAACACATATGATAGCTTTGATAACTTTGAAAAATTAGTGTAATGAGTAAAGACTAGCCAGATTAAGAATTTAAAACGTTATAAAGCTAAAATAATTAAAACAACTTGGCAGAAAGATACAGTAGACATATTTTCCCTACTCCTCTTGCTAAGTACAGCTAAAACCCCTAGACATTATACACACACACACACACACACACACACACACACACATCAAGAAGACCCTGAAAGATGGAGAGAAACAGATCAGCTAGGTACCCTGGGGCCTGAGAAAGGACAGAGAGGTGAATTTACTTGTTTGTTTCGGTCTCATATACGCAGAACTGGGTGCTAAATAAGCGGGTAACTCAGAAACACCGAGAGTGTCAGTGGGAACCCCATGGAGAGCAGTCATGAGGCGCTCCTGCCCCACCCAGCGAGGGTGGCATCAGTGGAGGCCTAGTGGGGAGCTGGAACTCTCACCCATTCCCAATAGTAACAAGGAGCCCCTCACCACCTTAAGTGTCAATGGCAGTTCAGTTGAAAACCTGGGCCGGGCGCAGTGGCTCAACCTGTAATCCCAGCACTTTGGGAGGCCGAGACAGGCGGATCACGAAGTCAGGAGATCGAGACCATCCTGGCTAACCCGGTGAAACCCCGTCTCTACTAAAAAATACAAAAAACTAGCTGGGCGAGGTGGCGGGCACCTGTAGTCCCAGCTACTTGGGAGGCTGAGGCAGGAGAATGGCGTGAACCCGGGAGGCGGAGCTTGCAGTGAGCTGAGATCCAGCCACTGCACTCCAGCCTGGGCGACAGAGCGAGACTCCATCTCAAAAAAAAAAAAAAAAAAAAAAGAAAACCTGGACTTTTACCCTCCACTGGAAAGTAATGAAGTGGTGCTGCCTCTCATCAGCATGGTGTCTGAGGGGGCCAGCTGAAGCACAGGATTTAACAAAATCCAGAGTCTCAGAGCACAATATACAAAATGTCCAGGGTTTAATAAAAAATCATTCATCATACTGAGAACCAGGCAAACCTCAACTTCAATTCTCATCTGTTGTGTTTTCTCAAAGACAACAGATATGGACACTGATATGACAGAAATGTTCCACTATCTGACACAGACTTGAAAACAGCCATTATAAAAATGCTTCAGTGAGCAATTACGAACACACCTGAAACAAATGAAAAAACAAAGTCTCAGCAAATAAACAAGATATGAAGAAAAACCAACTGGAAATGTTACAAGTGAAAAACACAAGAAAAGAAAAGAAAATTTCAATGGAGGGCTCAACAGAAGAATGAAGAGGACAGTGGAATCTGTGAGCTAGAACCAACAGAAATCATCCAAACTGAACAACAGAGAGAAAAAAGACCAGGAAAAAAAAAAAAAAAAAAAAGATGAACAGAACCGTGGGGACCTGTGGGACTGAAACAAAAGATCTGACATTAGTGTCATCAAGAGTCCCAAGAGGAGAGGAGAAATAGAGTGATACTAAAAAAGTATTCAAAGAAATAATGGCTGGGGAATTTCCAGACATGCCCAAAGACCTGAGCCTACCAATTTAAGATGCTGAGCAAACATCAAACAGGAAAGAAACCAAATATTTCTACACCAAGAAATATCATAGTCAACTTCTGAAAACTCAAGGCAAATAAAAATATTTCAGAGAGAAACGACACCTCACTTACTGGAGAAAAGCAATTCAAGTGACAGTGGATTTCTTCTCAAACCACGGAGACCAGAAGGAAGTGGCAAACATTTTTTCAAGTGCTCAAAGAAAACACAAAATTCTATATCTAGTGAAAATATCCTTCAGGAATAAAGGGGAAATTAAGACATTTCCAGGTGAGGTTAAATTAAGATAAGTTGTTGCCAGCAGACCTACCCTAAAAGAATGCCTAAAGCAAATTCAAAACTGGAAGGAAATAATTAAAGAAGGAATATTGGAACATCAGGGAGGGAGAAGGAACACAGTAGGCAAAATATGGGTAAATATAATAGGTCTTCTTTTACTTGAGTTTTCTAAATTACATTTGATGGTTGAAGCAAAAATTAGAACACCATCTAGTGTGGTTCTCAATGTATGTACAGAAAACATTTAAGATAATTATGTAACAAGTGTGGGGGTGTAAAGGAATGTAATGGAAGGAAAGGTTTCTACACTTCAATTAAACTGGTATAGTCACACTGAAAAATAGTTTGGGAGTTTCTTAAAAAAACCCAAAAATCAAAAAACTAAATATACACTTATCAGGCCGGGCACAGTGGCTCACGACTGTAATGCCAGCACTTTGGGAGGCGGAGGCAGGTGGATCACCTGAGGTCAGGAGTTCGAGACCAGCCTGACCAACATGGAGAAACCCTGTCTCTATTAAAAATACAAAAATTAGCTGGGCGTGGTGACAGGAGCCTGTAATCCCAGATACTGGGGAGGTTGAGGCAGGAGAATCACTTGAACTTGGGAGGCACAAGTTGCAGTGAGCCAAGACCGTGCCAGCCTGGGCGACAAGAGTGAAACTCCATCTAAAAAAATATATATATATATAAAAAATATATATATATATTTGTGTGTGTATATATGTATGTGTGTGTGTAGGTATGTATGTATATATGTGTGTGTATATTATATAATATATATTATATATGTGTGTATAATATATCATATATTATATATATAATTATACTATATATTATATAATATATATACACATACACACACACTCTCATGTGGCCCAACAATTGCACTCCTAGGTATTTATCTCAGAGATAGGAAATTTTTATGCCCACACAGAAACCTGTACAGGGATGTTCATAACATTTGTATTTGGGTTATCTGTAGTAGTCTCAAATTGGAAACAACCAAAATATCCAACAACAAGTAGGTGGCTAAGCCAACTGTGGTACAGCCATACCATAAAATACTACTCACAAACAAAAATGAATGAACTATTGATACATCCAACTTGGGTGGATCTCAAGGGCATCATGCTGAGTGAGAAAAGCCAGTCTTCGAATGTCACCCATGGTATAATTCCAGTTCTGAAACATTCTTAAAATGACAAATGTAAAGCATTCATTCTTAAAATGACAAATTAGTGATTGCGAGAGGTTAAGAGTGGTGAGAGGTTAGAGATGTTAGGAAGGTTGTCATGGTATAACAGTGCTGTGTAGTGACTGTGGTGATATTTACACTAGTCTGTGTGTGTGATAAAAAGGCACGGAACTATACATGCACACTGCAACGATGTCAGTTTCCTGGTTTTGATAGTGTACCATAGTTACATCAGATGCAACTATTGAGGAACACTAGGTGAAGAGTACAAGGGACTTCTCTGTTGTGTTTTTTGAAACCTTCTGTGAATCCATAGTTATTTCAAAATGAAAGGTAAAATTTTGAAAAGCCATTTGGCAGTGAAGAATAAACTGACAATATAATCACGAAGTATATAGAACCCAGAAATGGATCCAAATACAGTGGAGAAATTAGAATGGCATAAAGATGGCATTTTGATCAGTGCTAAAAGATAGATTGTTCAGAACAGATAAAACTGGATGCCTATCTCAGTCACTTTACCAAAATACATTCCAAATTTATCAATGATATAAATGTAAATATAAAATAAATTTGTTAGAATGAGACTTTTGTGAATTTGTTTACAACATTAGATTGAGGAGACCTTTCTAGCAGGATATAAAAATCTGGATTTCATGAAAGAAAATACTGATACATTTGACTATTTAAAAAAAAACAACAAAAACTTGTACCTAGCAAAAACCATCATAAACATGGTCATGCAATTAACATCAAACTGAGACAAATAGTTATACTATCTATGATGAAAGATTAGTTTCTACATTAGAAATGCTTATATAATATAGTATGAAAACATAAGTTATTAGAACATAGGACAAAGGATATGAATACGCAGTTTACATAGAGCAAAATGAGAATAAATTTGTGAAAAAATATCCAACCTCACATTTTGTGTTTACGAATAGGAATACTTAATATTGTTAAGATGGCATCACTTCCCAAAGCAATCTACAGATTCAACGCCTTCCTATCAAAATTCTAGCCACCTTTTCTGCAAAAACGGCAAAGCCAATCCTCAAATTCATATGGAATAGCAAGGGGGCTTGAATAGCCAAAATAATCTTGAAAAAGAAGAACAAAGTTGGAGGACTCACACTTACCAATTTTTAAACTTACTACAAAGCTATGGTAATCAAAACAGTGGGGCACTGGCATAAGGATAGATATAGACCAATGGATAAATTGAGAATTGAGAGTCAAACTCAACATCTACAGGAAAAGAATGAAACTGAACCTCTACCTCACACCAAATACAAAAATTAATGTGAAACAGTGGCTTAAATATAACATCTGCAACTACAAAATTCTTAGAAAAAACCATGGGATAAATCTTCATGACAACGGACTTAGAAGTGGATTATTAGATATGATACCCAAAATACATGCAACAAAAGAAAAAACTTCAACAAAATGCAGTACAATTTCATCAAAACTTTTTTGTATTAAAGGACATTATCAAAAAAGTAACATTACAACATACAGAATGCAAGAATACATTTTCAAATCATATATCTGACAATACTAATAGTAATTCAGAATATATCTAGAATATATTATTAAATTAAAAAAAAAAACTCTGACAACTCAACAATAAAAATACAAACAACCCTATTCAAAACTAAGCAAAGGACTTGAATAGACATTTCTCTGAAAAAGATACACAAACAGCCAACAAGGATAGGAAAAGATGCTCAACGTTATTAATCAGGCGACACACAAACCTAAACCACAGTGGAATGCCACTTCACACCCACCAGGAAGGTTACACCACAACGAGAACAACCCAGAAAATAACAAGTGTTGATGAGGATGTGGAAAAACTGGAACCTTTGTACATTGCTGGTAGGAATGTAAAATTGTTCAGCTCCTGCGTAAATGTTTGGTGGTTCCTCAAAATCTTAAACAGATAATTACCATACGACCCAACAAATTCACTCCCTGTTATATACCCCAAAGAAGTGAAAACAGGAACTCAAATACATACATGTATGTTTATAACAACACTAATCACAATAGCCAAAGGCGAAGACAACCCAAATGCCCATCAAAAGAGGAATAGGTAAACAAATTATGATATACACATGGAATGAAATTATTATTTATCCATAAAAGGAAATGAAGTACTGATACAGATTACAATGTGGATGAACTGCAAAAAATATGCTAAATAAAGTAATCCAGACACAAAAGGTGTTGTATAACTTACATGAAACATACGGAGTATAAGAAGCCATAGAGACAGAAAGCAGATTGGTGGTTGCCAGGAGCTACGAGGAGGGGGAAACGGGGAATGAACGACTGCTCAATGGGGATGAGTTCCTTTGTGGTGATGAAAGTTCTGTAGCTGGATAAAGGTGGTGGTTGCACAACACTGTGAATTTAGTAAATGCTACCAAGTTGTTCAATTTAAAATGGTTAATTTTGTGCTATATGAATTTCACCTCAATATTCAACCTCATACATAATTAAAGACATTTAAAATTCAAGCAAGATACTATTTTTGCCTATAGCATTGGTAGAACATTTAAAGTTTAACAATACTCAGTGCTGATGAAGATGTGTGGAAATAGAAACTTGCGTGTAATGTTACTCAGAGAGTAAGTTGGCATCATTTTAAGGGCAATGTGGCAAAACTCTCAGCTATTTAAAGGAAAGTTTTTATGTTTGACTAGCCAAGTCCATTGGCAGAATTTTTCCTTATAAACACACTCATGAATGTATGCATAACTGTAACATTGTATATAATGGTAAAAATGGACGCAGCATAAAGTATCTATCAATTGAGGAGTGGTTGAAATAAATCATGGTACATTCATACAATGAAATACTATTCTAAAAAGAACGAGAAAGAGCTGCATGTGACAATATGATCTCTTCGATATATTATTCTTCGAAAATATAAGGTATGAATAGTGTGACCTCATTTGTGTGAAACTGTGGAAGCAAGGATACATTTTTTTTTGTGTAAGGATATATAATAATCTGTTAATTGTGGCTACTTTCCTCAAAAAGAACTAGAGGTAAAGGAAGGGAAAGAAAACCTAGTTTTCATTTTATATTTTTCTGTACTGGCTAATTTTCTTTTTACCATTAAATATAAACAAGTTTACAGTTCTCCAATTCCCAAAGTCAAGAAGAAAATAACTTCTAAAGTCTGCTCTACACACAGAGATTTTGGAATTCTGTAGATCTTTCTTTACTTCTCTACCCCTTAATTTTCCAGTCTTAACGTAATCTGGGATTACAGAGATCACACTTTTGCATAGTTCTTTATTTTTGGTGAAGTATAATATATACAAAGGTACACATATCGCAAGTGATATGACATTTTTAACATCTTATTCTTTTTGAAAAATAATTTCTGGATTTTTGTATTTGATTTTGTGATAATTTTAAATTTTCAGTGTCTCAATATATTTCACTGATTTTGGTGCTCACATAGACTTTCCTCTCTGGATTTTGACTTTGATTCCTCTTTTCCTTTATTGATCATATATGCTAAGCAGCTTTCTTAGAAATGCTCAGTAATATAGAGCCTGAGACACTGCACATCATCTGGAAATGTTGCTTCCAGTCTTCACCCAAGATTGACAGCAGAGCCATACACTGAACTGTGGAGTAAAACCTTTTCTATTCCAATTCCAAGCCTGGGCAACCTAGCAAGAGCCACCTCTACAAAAAAAAAAAAAAAAAAAAAGAAAAAAAATGCTAGGCATAGTGGTGTCTGCCTGTGGTTTCAGCTACTTGGGAGGCTGAGGCAGGAGGATCACTTTAGCCCAAAAGTTCAAAGTTACAGAGAGCTATGACTGGCTCATAGCACCGCAGCCTGGAAACAGAGCAAGACCTATCTCAAAAACAAAACAAAACAAATTCTGTAGGCACAGTTCCACTGTCTTCTGATGCTTAGAACCATAGAGAAATTTGAGGCTATTTTGCTTTTGGATAATTTGCAGATATTGGTCACATGACTGTTTACGGTACATTTCCCCCCCTTGAATGCTTGTAGAATATACAGATTTTTACCCTTTAAAATAACTTGCCACATGAAATTTAGGTGGAGTTTTTCAATTTATCTTGAACTCAATGAGTCCTTTGATAGAAAGAACTTTCTCCAGCAGAGAAAACTTTTCTTACATCATATATTCAATTACCCTCAAGGTTCTTTCCTATTCTACTTAAGTGCTTGGAATTGTGCCAGGTGCTGAGAATGCAGGCGTTAGTAAGACATGGTTTCTGATCTCACCAAACTTTAGTTCAATGGGAAAGACAGACAGCAGATCAAGTAATTATAATGAAGACTGATGACAGTTACAAGAGAGAGGTTCCAGATGAGATGGATCACAGGCTGCGTGATGGCTCTTTGCTTGGGGTAACTGGGAAGGTCTCATTAGCCTGTGTGGGGATGGGGAATCGGATGAGGTTAGCAGAGGGTTCCAGGCAAAGGAAATAACATTCATTAAGAAGTTGGGAATGCCTGAACCTTAGAGAAGTGCAGTACTGCTGTACAAGCTCAGTATCATTGTTTTATTGGGGAGGTGGGTGGGTGGCAGTTTCCTCTTTAGTCTATCCAGTGTCTGTTTCCATCTGCAGATAAGGTCTCGGGAGCTCCTTAGATCTGAGTCCAATCTGCATTTTCAGCAGCTTCTCTGTGCCCCAAGCATGAAGTCCAAGCTGATGTAACCAGCCTGCAGCTGGAGCTAGGACAGCAGGAGGGCACACGACATATGCTGTTGTGTGCTCCGGTCCTACAGTGGGAAGACTCCCAGCTTTACAGAGCGAGCTGCCCAGAAGAGGGACCCTGGCCCTCTGCTGTCACACTCTCCTCTGCTGATCTCACGTGGGGGACCCTGGCCCTCTGCTGTCACACTCTCCTCTGATCTCATGTGGGGGACCCCGGCCCTCTGCTGTCACACTCTCCTCTGTGGATCTCACGTGGGGGACCCTGGCCCTCTGCTGTCACACTCGCCTCTGATCTCACGTGGGGGACCGTGGCCCTCTGCTGTCACACTCGCTTCTGTGGATCTCACGTGGGGGACCCTGGGCCTCTGCTGATCTCACGTGGGGGACCCTGGCCCTCTGCTGATCTCACGTGGGGGACCCTGGCCCTCTGCTGATCTCACGTGGGGGACCCCGGCCCTCTGCTGATCTCACAGGAGAAACAACTCTGCCCTGTCCTGGGCCAGCATCAGCACCAGCATCCGGTGACTTTGTTATTCCCACAGCAACAGCAGTGCTGCTGGCAGATGATTTGTCTACTTGATTGCAAGCTCTCAGAGGGCAGGAATTGTATGTACCTTGTGTCACCACCACCACCTAGCAGAGGGTCTAGGAGAGTGCCGTGGCTCTGGCATTAACTTAAATATTCTTAAAAACAAAACAAAACAAAAAAACAAAAAAAACAAAACAGACTTGTTTTCCCTCCCATGTACCACTTTCCCAAAGGCAGGTAAATGTCTGTGTAAAAAAAGGCAACCAGGGACGGTGCGGTCGCTCACGCCTGTAATCCCAGCACTTCAGGAGGCCAAGGTGGGCAGATCACCTGAGGTCAGGAGTTCGAGACCAGCCTGGCCAACATGGTGAAACCCTGCCTCTACTAAAAATACAAAAATCAGCCAGGCATTGTGGCAGGCACCTGTAATCCCAGCTACTTGCGAGGCTGAGTCAGGAGAATCACTTGAACCTGGGAGGCGGAGGTTACAGTGAGCCAAGATGGCGCTACTGCACTCCAGCATGAGCAACAGAGTAAGACTCCATCTAAAAAAAAAAAAAAGGCAACCAGGAAAGCAAGTAGTCCCTGGGGCTGCTTCTCAGAAACCCAACCCAGCTAAGGCAGCCATGACCCACAACCCTGCCTGAAGGCAAAGCAAGGCCATCGAGCCCACCTAGGTGATGATGTATGAAGGCGTGGATGGTGTGGGGGTGGGAGGAGGTGGGGGGTAACAAGGGGGAATGAGGTGGAGTGGGGTGAAAGGACAGCCAGGTTTCTGGCACCCAAAATGCAGCTGCTGCCGATCTGCCTCGTCGCTTCCACAATAAGATGAGGGCAGGTTTTTGAACAGTTTGTGCCTCAGTTTCTCAGCGGGAGACCTGGACCACGTGAGCGCTGGCTCTCTCTGCCCCAGTGAGCTGGGCTGCTTGGATTCAGCCTCTGACCCTCCCAGGAAGGAGTTCCAGTCAAGGATCCTGGCATCTTGCTCGGTGCAATGACACTCTTTTCTCCAGTGGGGTCCACGTGGAGCCAGTTGCAGTGCTCTGTGGGGACGAGCCCGCCTTGCTGGGTGAGAGACATGAGTCTGTGCCACAGTGGGGGCGCTGCAGACACTGAGCCACCAGGCTGAGCAAACGCTGGGCTCCAAATTACTTGCATGTCTACAAATGGCCCTGCCCCCACCCTCAGTGCACAGGCCGAGGCCTCTTTCTCCCAGCCCCGGGCCCTGGCGCATGGCTCACCCTGCCGCCTCTCTGCACAGGCTTGCTGTTTCCAGCCGGCCTCCACGAACCCTTCTACTGTCTCCTGATCTCTCCACAGCCAGAGGACACAGGGACACCCCTTACAAATACTTCCAATGTGCTGACCACCGGCGCCCGAGGACAGTGCCGCCCCCACCCCGCTCTGCTCCCATGAGGGTAAGGAGACCGTGCGGGCAGCGGGGAGGTGGGCAGTCAGCAGACTACCCCACACCACATCTGTGCCTGAGCCCTGCTGCACATGGGTACGCGGAAGAGTGAGCGCACAGTTCTTGCCCACAGAGAGCTCCCAGCCTAGCAGGAGGCAGACGGGCAAACCAGAAAGACTGCAAACTCCTCGAGGGCACAACCGCAGACATCAGGGGCAGAATAAGGGAGAGGAGGTAGTGGTTGGGGCCAGGGAGGGCTTCTGAGGGAGGTGATGCCAGGGCCGGGTGGGGCCGGAGAGAGCTTTCAGGGAGGTGAAGTCAGAGCTGGGCCCTGAAGGATGGGACCAGGGAGGGTGGCCAAAGCTGGGGCAGAGCCAGAGATCCAGAAACAGTAGGCCAAGTCATGAGATTCCCAACCATCGGCTGCCCCAGTGCCATTCTCGCTTAGTCCAAACCCTCCCATTCATTCATTCATTTGCTCATTGACGAGACACTGATGACCTACTAGTTGCCAGGGACCCAATATAGACAAGAGACGAACACCCGGGTTGTTGAGAGGTTCACAGTCTTAGAGATGCACAAAGAGACAGCCCTACGGCCAGCCTGCCTCCCTCAGGGGGCTCCCTGCGCTTCCATCGTGGCTGACCGGAGCTCGGCACCTGTCTTCTCCGTGGTGCCTGGATCAGCTCGGCCTTGGGGAAAACCCTGAGGGAGGCAGCGCTGCTGGTCTGGCTGCTGCGAGTGAGTCCGGGGGGGTGGGGCCCAGGAGGAGCTGTAGTTGGACCAGGATGATGTGGAGGGTTAGAGGGAGGAGCGGTTTCTACAGGTATTCAGCAGACAGGATTTACCATATCCATGCCTATTTTAAAATCATTTGTATGTGCCGAGTGCTTTGTGAACATTATGTCACTTAATCGTTACAGCTGGTAGTAGTAGCCTTCCCATTTCACAGATGAGGAAACTGAGGTTCAGAGATTAAATAGCTTGTCCAAGGTCACACAGTTAAGTAGGTAACTGATGAGATCTGGAGTGGGAGTTGCTAAGGATGACCCTGGAATCCGGTTTAAGCACACAGCCCCTGGGGCAGGGGCTGCATCCTGAGATGGAGAGCACAGCAGGGAGGAGCTGAGGGTAAGGGCAGGCTGACAACACACAGGACGATGGCAAAGCCTCTGGTTCAGGCTCATCACAACCTGCCCACAGCCCGAGATCTGGCCTCCTCTCCTCTCCCAGGCCTCCCCAGGTGTGAGTCTTCCCCAAGAGACCTGGAGCTTCCTGAGACTTAGGGGCCTTGTGCAGTTCAGCATGAGCATAGGACCCGCCACCAAACAGTGCTTGCTGAATGTATCACGATCTGATAAAAACATCCAACGCCAGTCAGCAGCGTTTGCTCTTGAAAGGAGGCTTGTGCTTACTGGAAAGCTGGGCGAGGCAGCACCAGTCTTTCCTGATGGACGGCTCTTCTGGATGCACACACAACACATACAACACATCTGCATCTGTACGACAGAAGAATGTAAACAGATGCACCCACACAAAACACACACAGACATGCACACATGTGTGCACACATACGCCAATCTAAGCTCAGAGGCTTGACCCTGCTGATTACTGCCTTCGGATTGACGCCAAGCAGTCCTGCCTGCCTCGCCAAGCGTACCTCGCCAAGCATACCTCGCCAAGCGTACCTCGCCAAGTGTACCTCGCCAAGCGTACCTCGCCAGTATTTTTCCAGGTAAAGAATCTGACCTCCTTCAGTAGCAGAGCTGTACTTCCGATCACTGCCCAAAGGGGGAAATCAAGCACGCCACATTCTGGATTCTCCCTCTGCCAGAAAAATCACAGCCCTGCCTCCCCATTCCATCCCCCCAGTGAGATATCATTATACAGCAGAAAACCACGGGATCCGCACCAGACAGAAATCCAACCCTCAATGATAAAGGGACGTTTGAAAGAATGCTCAAGAACACCCCCGTCTGATTAGACGGGGGATACTCATTTCTGTAGGGAGTTAGGCCTCCCCCACCTTGCTGCCCGCTTCATGCAGGCCAAGGAGACGGAGTTCATTAGGAGAACAGATGTGGCTTGTCTCCACCATTAGGATAAAGATCACAAAACACCCGCAGAAACGAGGACATGCTGAACCTGGGCTGCAACAACATCTGACTTGGGCCCAAAGAAAATTGCATTTTTTCTGTCAAGTTCAATTAATAAACATTTATTCAGAGCCTATTATTGATTCAGCTTCGTTTTTCAGTCCTGGGCCTCTCTGTCAAGGCTTTCTCCTCACTTCAGGATGGGCGCTGAGGAAGGTGCCCTGGGCTGCCAGCTGGTGGAGCTGTGGGAAGTCAGGCCTGTGGAGGACCCAGAGTCTGGAGCACTTGGCACTCATGTGCCCCCGATTCAAACCCTAGGTCTGCCACTTGGTTACTGTGTGATCTTGGATAAGTTACTTAATTTCTCTGTGTCTTGGTTTCATCATGTGTAAAATGTGATAATGATGGCACCTACCTCAGGGCGGTGAGGACTGAATGAGATAATACACACAGAATATGAGACCGTATGTATTCATTGAAGGTTGGCTCTTCTTATTACTAACATCAGGATAACTATCGGGCTAGCTTAGCCCTCTCATGAGGGCTCCACCCTCAGTTTTCTTGCCCTGTTAGACTTAAGACTTGAAGTTCCTCCATGCAGTGGAGCCCTTCCCCGACACTCCAGCCTTCCTGGTCAGATCCTGATTCTGCTGTGCCCTTAGCAAGAAACTGGAACCAGCCCCTGGGCACCTATCTCAGCCATGGGGTCTCACTCTAGCATGAGTGCCACTTGCCCCAGCTGCCTGGCATTGACCTGCTGCCCTCAGGTGGAGCCACTTACCTCAACCCCCACTCAAACCCACCGGTGCTTGGGTGCCAGGCGGCTGGCCAGCCCTTTCACCAGCCTCCCGCCCCACAGTGATGCACGCTGTGGGGCCTGAGCTCTGCCACACCAAGTCCTTTGCAGGCGGCAGGATGGAGAGGGAGAGGATTAGAGAAAAGATCAGAAACAAGCCTCCAGTCCTTGTGGCATCCTCTGCTTGTTGGCATTGGGAGACAGCCCTGGCCTAAATCCTTGGTCAGGCATAGTGAACCACGTGGCCCTGATTTCGGCAGGACTGCAGAGATCCCGGTATCATACAAAGACTAGGATCGTGTAATTACAGATTTCCTGTCACCACCCCCAGCCCACCCCAGAGCTCTAGAATGGAAGCCCCAGGAGAGCAAGGACTTGCCTGCCTCCTTTACTTTATAGCGCTTGGAATGATGTCTGACCTATAGCAGATGCTCGAGAAACACCCGTGGAATGAACGCAGCAAACACAGTTGCCCCATCCTGTCTGCTCCCTGTCCTCCTCCACCCAGGCATCGGCGCTTGCTTTTAAGGTGAGGGGCATCACCCCGTGTCTAACACAGCTGTGGCCATGCCGAAGTCAGTGGCTACTACCTGCTGGGCCTCCGTCCCTCAGTCCCTAGAGCCAAATGTCTTCTCTGCCTGGGGTTTTGCTCTCAGTTGCTCAGGAACTCTGTTCTCGTCAAGGTTGACATTGGTCTAATGCTAAGCCAAAGAGCCAGCGGCCCAGGACACAGGGAGAACAGCAGAGCCAAGGCGAGCCTCCACCCTTGTCTCCCATGCAGGGCCGAAGTCACCAATAACAACACTAAACACTGACTGAAAACCTGTTCCGTGCCAGGCACTGGGCTGGGCACCACGACCTGAGTTATCTCCTCTAATCTGCAGAGCAAGCCCTGGGGTCGCTATAATTAGCATCAGCCCGTTTTGTAGATGAGAAAGCGCTGGGGGGCAGTGGGCTGCAGACCGGCCATCCCTGTGCCTCCCCATGTGCTGGCCCAGTCCCTAATGTCAGGGTGTGGGGTTTCCTCCTCTTCTCCCCACCCCGTGTTAAAGCAGACTAAATAGGGCCTGAGAAGGACTCAGTACTTCTATATTTGAGCCCTTGTGAATGAACCATAACTTAGTTTAACAGGCAGACAAAATTGAAAACCTAACTTAGTAGTATGCACCTGTAATGATAGCTGAGTCTTGGCCAATCCCCGTGGCCATCCTTCAACCCCTCATAGACTGCTGAGTGTCCAAACTGCGTTCAAATAAGGCAAACGCCGAGCTGTAACCAGGCTCGCTCTTTCTGTACCGCACCTCTGATTCCTGTATGTCACTTTACCCTTTCTGTCTATAAATTCGCTCTGACCAGAGGCACCCCTGGAGTCTCTCTGAATCTGCTGTGATTCTGGAAGCTGCTGGATTCACAAATCGTTTCTTTTTTTTTTCCTCTCAATTAAACTCCATCAAATTTAACTTGCCTGAAGTTTTAACACTCGTTTTCAGTCTCAGGGAAAAGCTGAACCAAGAACTGTTTCAGCAAGTCTGAGTTTCCACCACAGTCCTGTCACTTCTCAGCCATGTGGCGTAGGAAAAGCATATACCACCTCCTCACTTTCCTCTTCTGCGAAATGGAGGGGACAGACGCACTCCTGTGGGGCTGCCACGCAGATCAAACCACAGCGCCCGTGGGCAGCGCTCCTGCCAGCGCAGGCCGTGTGGGACAGGTGGTCAGTGACATCTCCACTCCCTCTCCCCTCCCGCCTCCCCTCCCCCTCTTTCCTCCTCCCCTCCCCCTTCCTCCTCCCCTCTTCCCCTCTTTCCTCCTCCCTTCCCCCATTTCCTTCTCCGCTCCCCCTTTTTTCCTTCCCTGCCTCCCTTCCCCCTCCCTCCTCCCCACCCCCCTTTCTTCCTCCCCTCCTGCCCTTCCCTCTCCCCTCCCTGAGATGTGACTGCCCTTCAGGTTACAGCACAAGGGGAATGTGGGCTTTGGGCCTTGAAAGGGCAAAGAATCTCCCAAACAATGAGAAACTCACTCCACTTTGGGGTGGTCTTCATGCCCATCCTGGCGAGTGGGCTGACCTCAAGGGGGCCTTGGTTATTTTCATTTTATCCGTAGAACCTGAAACAGAGTTCCATTCCCAAAGAAAACCCTCATGGCAGCAGAAATAAAAATAGAATGTCTCCGTTCCCGGCGTGGGGGTCACAGGATCCCAACCCCAGGGAGCCACAGGGCCCCAGCCCAGGAGGGGTCACTAGTGTTCTTTGTTGACCAGGAGGCTTAAAACACTCTCGGCTCCCTTGTTTCCATTTTCTCTTAATAAATAGATTGGTCTGGGAAAAAAGGTTCTGGAACTGTGAAAAGTTCCCACAGTGTAACCCGAACTGTTTTTGAAGTGTAGTATCAGTAAAAACAGCCATGATCTGGATTTCTGGAGATATAGGTTGACCTAATGTGTGTGCTCAATAAGAAAAATATTTTTCTATAGGAGAAGAGCAAACATGTAACTGGGCACACACTGGACTTGGAGCTGGAGGAACCTGGATTTCCAACCAGAACCCGCCCCTACTAGCTGTGTGATGTTTCTCGAATCAGCCTCTCGGAGCTCATTTTCTTTATCCATAGGGTGGGAGTAATTAGATCTGTGTAGGGAAACTGAATTTGGTCATGGATTAAAGTCTCAGCACAAGATAAACACGCTACCCACTCCACACCCTGAAAGTCTGCTTCTCCTCACATGTAGATGTTTTCCAAAGGTCCTGCCCACTGCCATTTGTCAGAAACAGAAATTCACTCCCTCGACAGAGCAGACAGGGCCTGGCACGGCGGCACACGCCTATAATCCCAGCACTTTGGGAGGCCGAGGCAGACAGATCACCTGAGGTCAGAAGTTCGAGACCAGCCTGGCCAACATGGTGAAACCCCGTCTCTACAAAAAATAGCAAAAATTAGCCAGGCATAGTGGCGGGCCCCTGTAATCCCAGCTACTCAGGAGGCTGAGGCACGAGAATGGCTTGAACCCGGGAGGCAAAAGTTGCAGTGAGCCAAGATGGCGCCATTGCACTCTAAGCCTGGGTAACAAGAGTGAAACTGTGTCTCAGCACACACAGGCACGCACACATGCACGCACATACCAAACAGGCAAAAGGTGCTTGTGAGGTGAAGAATGCAGGGGGTAGAGTGAATATGGGTGGGGCTGAGGCTGCCCAAGGGGCCGTCCCAGCCCTCTCAGCTCCCTGATGGGTAATCTCGGACATGCCTTTTCCTCTTTGGCCTCAGCTTCTCCAGTAAAATGAGGGCTTTATCTCAGGGCCCTTCACTTTCCCCAGTCCTAAGGTTGTGTAAAAACTTAGCCAATCCTTATGCCCACCTCTCCATGCAAGATTTTGAAGATCACACAGTATCTGGATAACAGGTGAGCCCCTGGGGCTCCAAGAAGGATCGTTCCCAAGCTCTGCACAAGGAACATGCCATCTGAAGGGACTCACCCAGCACTCAGCACCTTCTAGGTACAAAGCTCCCCCATGTACTTGCCTGAATCCTGACACTGCCCACAGGCAGCTGCACTGGCCCAAAAGCCACTCTGACTGGCTCTTCTGTTTAACGTTAGACACAACGTCAGCCTTAACAGTAACAGAGTTGCTGGGCAACTGAGAGCAAAAACCAAGTCAGAGAAGACATTTGGTTCTGGGGACTGAGGGCCAGAGGGCCAGCAGGTAGCGGCTACGTGGGCAGCTCAGACAAGCAAGCATGCCCAAGGGTGGCTCATTCAGAGGCACATCATCCCCGCTGTCAGCACGTCCCAGAGTCACAGCAACCCAGCAGGCCAGCAGCTGGGAGGGACGGGATCTGTCACCACCCACCCACTCACCCACCCCCACGTGGTCACCATCCATCATCCTCCCCTTGTTTACGGAAGATGCGGGGAATAAAAACATTCTGCATTTCCACGTAACGCCGGGGGGCTGTCACTGAAGACCCCAAACTGTCCCTTGTCCTCTGGCAACACAGTTACAATAAATTACCAGACTACATCATTATAATTGTAGTGTAATTATTGATTATAATTATAAATACTTATAAATCATGATTATAGATAGTCCCTGACTTAATGATGATTTGACTTTTTGACTTTGTGACTGTGCAAAAGCGAATCACATTCAATAGAAAGTATAATTGGAATTTTGAAGTGTATTTATTTTTTTAATTTTTTAGAGACAGGCTCACTCTGTCACCCAGTGGCATAATCATGGCTCGCTGCAGCCTGGAACTACTGGGCTCAAGCAATCCTCTCACTTTAGCCTTCCCAGTAGCTGGGACTAAAGGCACACATCACCATGCCTGACTTACTTTTTAAGTTTTATTATTATTTTTTTTTTGTAGAGACAGGGTCTCACTATGTTGCCCAGGCTGGACCCGAGCTCCTGGCCTCAAGTGATCCTCCAGTCTCAGCCTCCCAAAGCACTGGAGGTCCAGCCTGAATTCTGCATTTTGAACTTTCACTGGGCTAGTGATATTTAGCACAAACTATCTTGTAATCCTGGGCATCAGGAGGACCCGCAGCTCCCAGTCAGCCATGCGATCATGAGAACGAACCAGTGATCTACAGTGCACTGTAATCAATACATTACAGGAGACATTCCACACATTATTATAAGATAGGCTTTGTGCCAGATGAGTTTGCCCAGCTGGAGGCTCCTGTGAGGGTAGGCTGGCCTGAGCCATGAAGATCGATAGGTGAGGTGTAGTAAATGCATTTTCCACTTCGGATGGGTGTATGGGGATGTGACCTCATGGTAAGTCACGGAGCATCTGTGCATACAGATGCAAGCATATACACACATACACAGCCCCGGTACGTCCCCTCTCCTTGTTTGATTTTACTCTAGCGTGGCAGTCCTGTAGTCACATTCATCACCCTCAGGTTACCCATGAGGAAACTGAGGCCTGGTGAAGGCTACCGCAGACCAAGGACCTAGAGCTGGGAGCCCTGCCTGGATCCCGGCCCGCCCATCACGCTGTGCCTCACAATAACGCTCACTTTAACGTCGGGGTGCTCCAGATAGAGATGTCTGTGCGTCTGCAGACATGGCAGCTGTGGCCCCTCACCCTCCTGATCCAGCGGATAATCCAGGAGGACTGAGGACCAAGAGGAGGAAAACGCCCATTTCACAGATGAGGAAACTGACACTTGGAAGAGTTAAGTGACTTTCTCATTGTCACACAACTAAATATCAGAAGCTAAGGCCCTCTTCCTTCCTACCTAGGGCCCTTCCTCAGCTGCTTGGCCTTAGGGGAAGTCCAGGCTTGCTCCCTGCTCCAAGACAGCGGACAGGAAGAAAATCGAGCCGCCTCCCTTGCAGGCCAGCAGCTATTCATTCATGCATCCTGCATTCCTTCATTCACACTGCCCTGCCCTGCATTAGGTGCCAAAGCAACTCTCCAGTCCCCTCCAGGATGAAGGCTATGGGCCATGGAGGTGCTTGTTAAAACATCTTCGCTGCATTGGGCATGGAATGTCGTGTGAATCTGAAATCTGGCCTGCCTGCCTGCCCAGCGTTCTAGGGCAAGCACTGTGCTCTGTGGGACGCAGACACAGAACAGCCAGGGTTCAGGGAAAACCCTTTGATCCAGGGCCCAGTCATGTCCTGTGCTCTGCCGCTGCCCCGGGAGAGACAGTAAAATGTACACATCAATTGCAGAGAGAACGCTTCACGCTCTTCTCCGGAGCTGAACAAAGAGGGAGGCAGTGCTAGGGCCAGGACAAGACACGCCGGCAATGCTCAGAACTGGAATATAAGGGCGGTTGCAGTCATTCGTCATTCTGCGGGTCAGGACTAACGGTCCTAGGCTTTCTTCCTTGAAATAAAAATCCCCCAATTAAACCTGAACCGTGGCAGTGATGGCTCAGGTTCTGACACCACTAGCTGGGCCACCCTGGCAAGTAATTTATCCTCTGAGTTACAGATGCTGAATCCATAAAATGCAGATGATAATCTCTCCTCCCAACTCCCCCAGGCCTTCTGGAGGATTCAGTGCTAACATGGGTGTAAAAATACCACACAGAGGGGGTTCAGTGAGTGATCTAGGGCACCCCACTCACTGCAGAAAACCCAAGAGGGGTCCTGGCCTCGCCCCCTCCCCAGAAGATGGAGTGTCAGGGAAGCCAGCACCCAGGCTGCCATCCAGTTCTGGAGGCTTCAGTGGTCTCCACTGACCGTTGACCACTGACACGCCTTGGGGCATAGGATTTCTTCCTCTGTAAGATGGAGACAATGAATGCCTGGCAGGACAATTGAGAAAACCAGCATGAAAAATGCAAAGCTGCCTGTAAAACCTAAAGCAAAGGGTAAAGGGTTGCCTTCGGGCGCGGTGGCTCACGCCTGTAATCTTAGCACTTTTGGGAGGCTGAGGCAGGCAGATCACCTGAGGTCAGGAGTTTGAGACCAGCCTGACCAACATGGGGAAACCTGTCTCTACTAAAAATACAAAATTAGCCGGGCGTGGTAGCTCATGCCTGTAATCCCAGCTATTCGGGAGGCTGAGGCAGGAGAATCGCTCGAACCCAGGAGGCGGAGGTTGCAGTGAGCCAAGATCACGCCACTGCACTCCAGCCTGGGCAACAGAGCAAGACTCTGTCTCAAAATAAATAAAATAAAATAAAATTAAATTAAAATAAAATAAATCAAAGGGTTGCTGTTTCCCGCGCTGACCTGTGTTTCAGTTTCCTCACCTGCAAAAAGGCAGATCTGAACGTTGACACCACAGGGCAGTTTTGAGATGCATGGAAATCGAATGAGATATCAGTGGTGCAACCGGCCGACACACGTCTGGCAACACATGTCTGGTACTCAATGAATGTAGAGTTCGGGTCTGTTGGTAACTGGGGGGGCTGGGAGAGGCTGCGGTGAATGGCAGGCCGGCCATCTGTGGCTTCAAAGATGGCTGCTTTGCACCACCAGCCTCTGCCTCCAATGACTGTCTTGCTTGCTATCTGCTCTCGGCTTTTACTTGGAAAGAGGCTTTGATATTGACTACCCGGGAGAGCTTGATGAATCTGTGTCTTGAGAATGCGGTGGCAGGGGCATCTTCTGCTCCCGCCTGCCCACGGGGCTCGGAGGGCTGGGGCCAGCCGCTCCCAGTGGACCTGTGCTCGGGTGAACGCACACCCAGAAAGGTGCCACTGTGGGGTCCTGAGTTCAGATCTGCGGTGGGAACTCCCTTCTCTGTTCTCTCCACAGCATGGGGCGGGCAACCAAAGGGGCTCACATTCCCGCCGCTTCCTTCAGCGTCTTTGCAGAAGTCTCGATTTAGTGTGGTCAGGAAAGGCAGCAGAGATGTTAGACATCAGGCATTTTGTATATAAATAATTATTTTACAAACAAAGATCTTTAAGACCACTATCCACTGTTTGAAAAATGAAAAAGAGAAAAACCCACCCTCAAGCCCATCAACTCAAGAGAATTCTCTGTATCTCTGTGGATTCCTACCTAGTCTGCAGCCCTGTGCAAATGCCCTCTGAGTCTCCGTCTCAGCTCATCACTGTTCATCGTGCATTCTCCCCTTCCGCATTAGATAACTCATGTTTTCCCGTGTTGCTTCTTCATCTTTATATTTACCATGTCTAGTGGCTGCCCCACTGGGAATACCTGGGCCACCCTGTTTTCGTGCACAATCCCGCGCACACCCCATTGCCGGACACAGACCTGCTTCCACCCGCTATCGTGCTCAGTGCTGCCATCCGGGCGTAGATCCTGTTCTGGCTGCGGTCCATGCCCACAGATGAGCTGTCAGAAGTGGTGGACGCTGCATACCACCCCCTGCAGCCTGCGACCCCACCAGCTTCCCTACTGCTGCAGGATCCAAATCAGCCATTTGAAGACCAGACTATGAGACAAGCCACAAAGAGAGAGAAAATATTTGCAAAAGGCACATCTGATAAAGGACTGCTATCCAAAATATACAAAGAACTCTTGAAACTCAACAATAAGAACACAAATAGCCCCATTAAAAATGGGCCAAAGGCCTTAACAGATTCCTCATCAAAGAAGACAGAAAATGGCAAATAAGCATATGAAAGATGCTGCACATCACATGCCATCAGGGAAGTGCAGATCAAAATAATGATGAGGCCAGCGTGGTGGCTCATGTCTGTCATCCTAGCACTTTGGGAGGCCAAGGCAGGTGGATTACTTGAGGTCAGGAGATCAAGAACAGTCTGGCCATTATGGTGAAACCCCATCTCTACTAAAAATACAAAAAAAAAAAAAAAAAAAATTAGCCAGGCATGGTGGTGGGCACCTGTAATCCCAGGAACTGGGGAGGCTGAGGCAGGAGAATTGTTTGAACCTGGGAGGCAGAAGTTGCAGTGAGCCGTGATCGCACCATTGCACTCCAGCCTGGGCGACAAGAGGAAGACTCTGTCTCAAAAAATAATAATAATTATGATGAGATACCACTACGCACCTATGAGAATGGCCAAAATCCAGAACACTGAACCCCCAGATGCCGGCAGGGACGTGGAGCAGCAGGAAGCCTTGTCCATTGCTGGTGGGAATGCAGAAGGGTGCAGGCCCTTTGCAATACAGCTCAGCAGTTTCTGACAAAAACTAAACATACTCTTGCCATATGCTCCAGCTATCATGCGCCTTGGTATTTACCCAGAGAAGCTGAAAACGCCTGTCCATACAAAAGCCTGCACACACAGATGATTATAGCAGCTTTATACATAACTGCCAAGCTTGCAAGCAGCCAAGATGTCTTTCAGTAGGTGAGTGGGTAGGTAAGTTGTGGTACAGCCACAGTTGGGAGTATTATTTAGCTAAATAATATTTAGCAATGAATAATACTCCATTATTCAACACTGAAAAGAAAGGAGCTCTCAAGCCCTGAAAAGACATGGAGAAAGCTTAAGTGCGTATTACTAGGTGAAAGAAGCTGATCTGAGAAGGTCACACACTGGGATTCCAGCTAGATGACATTCTGGGAAAGGCAAAACTATGGAGATGGTGAAAAGATCTCTCGTCGCCAGGGGTTGGGGTGAATAGTTGGAGCACAGGGGATTTGGGGGGCAGTGAAACTGCCCAATTCTGTATGATACTATAATGGTGGATACATGTCACTGTGTATTTATCAAACCCACAGAATGTCCAGCACCAGGAGTGGTCCCCTAATGTTAACTGTGGAGTTTGGGGGATGGCATATCATTGGCTCATTAACTGTAATGAACGTACCCTCTGGTGGGGGGGTGTTGATCCCTGATCCAGGGAGGAAGGAGTATCAGGAAGCCAATTTGGCTCTGGTCCAAGCCCTTTCCTCCAGCCTAGCCTTTCCAGCAATGAAGGTGTCATCAAAATCCCATGTCTCTTCTCACTAGCTCAGATATCACAAGGAAAAGAGAACGAGGAATCCAAAGTCCTGAGCAAGGGTCCCCTTTTAGGTGACCGAGCCTTCTGCTGTGGGCTCCTCAAGGCATTTCCTGGGAGAAGGGGCTCTGGCTTCCCAAGATGACATCTCTCCAGCCAAGAAGGTGCCCTGGGCAGCCCCCAAGGCTGGCCATCCCCTCTGGAACCTGCAGGACCATGGAGCCAGCTCTTTGCACAAGGAGGAGCCTTCCTGGATCAAAATCCACCAAGATCACAGGGAACCAGGGGCAGTTTCCAGGGCCCCCTCCTCATCCTGCTGCTGGGAACTCCTTGTGACAAGGGCTGAGTAAGTGTCCGGAGTGACTGCCAGCTGGGCCTGTGCTCTGTGTCCAGGAGCCGCGGCAGGGTGCCCAGTGGGGCCTCTTGGATGCTCCTCCTGCCTGGCAGCCCCTGCCCAGCCCAGGCCTTTTTAGCCCCCGAGCCATGACGGTAGCCTCTTCTCCTGACCTCATTATGTCAGCGACCGGATTGTGTGCTGGGGCTGGGCTGGGGACGGACAGGATGTTTTCTGCCTCTCCAGGACACTGTCACTCTCTTGGCCTGTGATCATTCATTTCAGGGCCTCATTTTGTTCCTGAACTGGGCTCAGTGTCAGGATTTTAACCGCTCATCTGCCCAGACGGGGGCTGTGCAAGCTGAGTCTGCAAGCCCTCTGGCCCCGGAGTGGTGCCTCGTGGAGGCTGCGGCAGGGCTGCCTTTGCCTCCCTGTTGTTTCCAAGCCAGCTCCCTTCCCGCACACAGACAGGGAGGCCCTACCACACCCCAGTGCTGCCCAGGACCAGCGCCGGGGTGCAGGCGTACCTTCTTTTCTGCGTGTGATTGGCTGGAGCACGCGACTGCTCTGCAAACCAGGTGCAGGAAGGGCCAGCAAACACTCAGGGATGCTGGGCCCCATGCCGGCAACCAGGGCAGTTCAGTGGCTTTAATGCTCCTCATAGCCTGGGGACATGGGTATTACCTCATCCCACAGAGGATGGGGCACGAGCCTTGGGAACGGCCGGGACTCATCCAAGGTCACAGGGCAGAGCTGGGGCGCCACCAGGCCTGTCTGCCTCAAGCCCAGAACCCCACACCACACCACAGGCCTCCCCTCCACACCCCACGAGCAAAGGGCCCCTTCTCTGCCTTCCTCTGGAGAAAGCTGCCCTCCTTCCCTGGCCTGAGCCTCATGGTGTGAAAGAAAAACAGAATGTCAGGACCTCCAACTCACTATGCCAAAGGGCAAGTTAAGCTCAGAAACTGAGTCATGCAAAAACTGCCTTCCTTTTTTTTTCCCAAACAGCTAGCCGCAGTTTCACATGCTTACTTTGGCTTATATAAAATGTAGATTTAGTGAGTGGGAGATGAATGCAGAATTTTGGCTCCCCCCACTCCCTTCTTTTCATGTGTAAAATGTAAATTCACTGAGTGCCACTCCCTGGTCTTCCTGGGAGGCTGCAGTGGGTTCTCGCCTGGACACTGCAAACTCCCCACTGCCTCCCCCAGCTCATTTTCCGCATTGATGCCAGAGGAATCTTCTGAGCACATGGCCCTGTGTCCCTCACTCCCTGCACCACCCTCTATGGCTCCCCATGGCCTACTGGGTACTGTCCAAGTGTCTGTCCCTCTGCTCAGAAGGTCTACAGTGTGGCCCTACTTCCTTTCACTGACCTACGGCCTGGGTCTAACCCCACCTCCCTCTGCACCACTCCCCAGGCATGGCTAGAACTCTGGTACAGTTCTGTCCCCACTGACTGCGCCGTTCCCTCTGCAGGGTCACCCTTTCACGTTCCTTGTCCAGGCAGGCGCTGGAGTCAGCTTTCACAACCTGTCCCCAGGAGGTATGTTCAGCCAGGGAGGTCAGCCAGGTACCCTGTCCCCTGAGGTGCGCCTGGAAAGACCCACATGCCTCAGCCTGTCACGCTGAACTTTTAAGAGCACCAGATACTTCCGGGTGGAACTGTCACTTTGAGACCTTATGCCTGAATGTAGGCACTTAGTCCAGAATGTGCTGCATTATCTTGATTGGACATTCATTTCCTGTCTCCCGAGAACATTCACACCCCATGAGGAATTTCTTCCAGGCAAGCAATTAACAGAGACACACAGGTGACTTCACCGGGACCCCAGGTTCTTAGGTGTCTGCCCGCTGGAATTCTGCCACTCGCTGCCAAGAATTCCAGAGACCGGTTCCGATTTCCTAAGGACATCAGTGGCACCAGGTGCACAATTCCATCCTGGGGCTCACAGTCCCCTGGAAAGGACACAATGGAACGTGGGAAGACAAAGAAAGAACAGTAGTTCTGCGTTCGTAAGAGGCGAGCTTCTCTCTTCCTAGGGGCTGCCAATACCCTGGCTCTCACCTCCGCGGGAAAGATCCCTGTGTCTGCACGTGTGACGCGTGCACACGAGTGTGAACGTGCAGAGAATGCTGGACTCCTGCCTGATGTCCAGGTAGGAGATTGAGAAAGGAAACTAACAAAGTTGGATGGTTTCTTTCAATGGCAACTTGGGAAATAGAGCATTCTGATAAAATGAGAACAAAATAATCCATTTGCTTGGTTCAACACTAGTCATATTTTCTGAGTGCCGTGTCCCAGACCCTGGGATCTGGGTCTGTGATATTCTCTCCAGCCATGCAGAGGTGGCGCCTTGTGGTGGCGCCTTGTGGTTGCCAGGCGTGGTGGGTAGAGAGGTGGTTGAGTCCCTACCTGGGAGTCAGGCAGCATCCCACAGCCCTCACGTGATGCCCTGGGTGAGTTCATACCGACGTGAAGACACGAGTGGCCCGTTGCAGGAGCACAGAGCAGGCAGACGGTGCAGGAAGGGATGCTGGAGGGAGATGGGCTGGGAAGGAGGAGCAGAGTTCTCCAGGCAGAGGAGGGAGACCAGAGCCCCAGGCAGCAAGTGTGGTGTGAGCGAAGACACAGAGGGGACACCGCCAGCTTATGGGATGGCAAGTGGGTGGGCTGAGGATGCTGAATGACAGTGACAGAGGCATGAGAAGGATCCCAGGAAGGCCAGTGGGCCCAGGCCACCATTGGGGAACTGGACTTGGGGTTGCAAAACTCAGGAACTGCCCTCCTGTCACACACAGGGTGTGTCCTGGTCAGAGCTGGTTTTGGAAAGCTCGTTCTGGGGGCAGACACCTCTTCACACAGAGACTGTCCTGGGACACAGCTGCCATGGTGAAGTTCCCAAAGACACTACGGTTGACAGAATAGTGGCTCCCCAGAGATATCCCTTCCCTAATCTCCAGAACCTGTGAATGGTTCCTTCTGTGGGAACAGAAACTGCAGATGTGATTAAGTTATGGATATCGAGATGGGGAGATTATTCTAGATTATCCAGTTTGTCCCCAAATGTAATCACAAATGTCAAAGTGGAAGATCAGATACAGAAGAGAAGTAGGTGATGTGACCATGAAGCAGAGACTGGAGTGATGCAGCCACAAGCCAAGGAACGCTGGCAGCTGCCAGGAGCTAAGAGGCAAAGAACGGATTCTCCGCTGGAGCCTCCGGAAGGAGCCTGCCCTGCCACTATCTTGATTTCAGCCTTTGAAAGGACCCCCAGGGCCTCCGGAAGGAACCTGCCCTGCCACCATCCCGATTTCAGCCTTTGAAGAGACTCATTTCAAACTTCTGGCCTCAGGAACATTAAGAGAATAGATCTGTGTTGTGTTAAGCCACCAAGTTTGTGATAATTTGTTACAGCATCCACAAGAAACTAATACAGCCACCACCTTCTTGAATTGTCATATATTGTCAGTCAGGAAATATCTCACTTGGAGAAGAGTCACATCAAAGTTGTCTGTGGTTACTTTGGCTAAGTAGACTAAACATGGGATGGGGGAAAATCTCTGACTCAGACTTTCCTAGGCAAAGAACAGAAATCCATGAGAAATGATTTACCCGTTCTGATGAGAAATCTAAGAAGTTAAAAGACCTGCTGAAAAAGAAACGGGCTTTTGCAACCTGCTTTTAAAGTCTTGGAATAAAAACTGGCACGTCCCTTGAGTGTTTTAGGACTCTGGCTGCAAAGAATCATTGCGGCATTCTTCAAGGCAACTTATAGAACCCCTTCCTTTCATTTCAAAGGCTTCAGGAAAAAGTCCTCACATTTATTCATGTGGAGAGGTCCAACTAAAAAGAGAAAGCACTCCAAGGAATGACAACAGAGGGAATTTAATGCAGAGGGCTTGTTACACAGCTGTTGGAGGGACTGAAAAGCCAAACAGAGGAAATCTTAAATGACCCACAGGTTTGCAACAGCAGATAGTGACTACCACCCCTCAGCTGGAGTGATTAAGTGGCAGGAGGTTGTGGGGACCCCGGCAGGCAATACGGGAGAAATACCCCATTTCTCTCTGTCCCACCCTCTCACCTGCCTCCTACGCTCCCGGCAGGAAGTCAGAAGACCCAGGAGCTGCAGGGCTCAGGGCCTGCCATGTGGAGCTGGGCAGGAAAGAAGCAGAGAACGAGAAGGCAGGAAACACCCAGAGCTGGGCTTGCAGATTGAGGGAGGCCTCAGTCACCCTCCAACTGAAGAGACTCAAGCCAGGAAGGAGGGAGAGGATGCTGGGCAGAAGCCAAAGGAAGTAGAAGGCAAAGAACCCCTAAGCCAACGTCCTGAGGCCGGTAAGGGCCCAGCCCCGGGACAGTTGTGCCGAGCGCCTGCCTGGGCCAAGTGCCCCAGAGCCCTCCCCTGCTCCTCCTTGAGGTCCTTGGCGCAGGCTCCCTTTCAGCTGCTCTGCTGACCTGTTTGGTCCTTACCCGCCTTGCAGTGGTCACTAGGACTCCCCAGAGCTCCCTTCCCCCACCGATCAAATCTGGCAACTCAGATCCATCACAGCCCTTACCACTGGTAGCCCTGGACTGCTAGGACCATCGTAGCTGGAGTTCCCTTGGTTTCCAACACCAGGAAGTTTGCTTCCCTCCTGACACCAAACGCATGGTGTCTTTTCCATCCTCCTTTCTCCAGCACCAGTCAGAAGTCCCACAGTTCAGTTCCATCCTGACACTACTGGAAGTTGGTGCGGACTCCGCAGGTTTAAGGCCCAGTCCCCCAAGACTGCTCCCACCGCAGACCGCGGCTGTAAGCTCTGGGTCACCAACTGCCAATAAATCAGGGGCTCCCATGACCGCCTCCTCAGGCTCGGTGATTAGCTAGAGCGTTTCACAGAACTCAGTAACACATCCTACTTACATTTACCAGTTTAGAAGGAATCCAAATGACTTTGGGAGGCCGAGACGGGCGGATCACGAGGTCAGGAGATCGAGACCAGCCTGGCTAACACGGTGAAACCCCGTCTCTACTAAAAAAATACAAAAAACTAGCCAGGTGAGGTGGCGGGCGCCTGTAGTCCCAGCTACTCAGGAGGCTGAGGCAGGAGAATGGCGTAAACCCGGGAGGCGGAGCTTGCAGTGAGCTGAGATCCGGCCACTGCACTCCAGCCTGGGCAACAGAGCAAGACTCTGTCTCAAAAAAAAAAAAAGAAAGAATCCAAGTGAACAGCCAGATGAGGGGGTCCACAGGGCAGGGTCTAGGGGGGTCCTGAGGCAGGAGTTTCTGTCCCTGTGGAGTTAGGGTGGGGCCACCACCCTCCTCACACATGGAAGCTCTCAGAACCTCATTGCTGAGGGTTTTACTACACGGGGCACAGTTGATCAAATTCTTGGCAGTTGGTGATTAAACTCAACCTCCAGCCTCTCTCCCCGCCCCAGAAGTGGAGGGTGGGGCTGAAAGTTCCAGTCTCTGACCCGCAGCTCTCCAGGAGCCCTGAGCCACCAGTCACGTCATTACATACAAAGACACTCTTATCACTCTGGATAGTCCAAGGATTTTAGAGTTCTGTGTCAGAACCAGGGATAAAGACCAAATATTTATTTTTACCACACTCTCATTCATTTAGCCCTCTGTTATGGCTGAACCGTGCCCCCCTTAAATTCATATGTTGAAGTCTTAACCCCCAGTACCTTAGGAGATTACTGTTTTTGGAGATGGACTCTTTAAAGATGTGATGAAGTTAAAATGAGGTCGTGTGTCCTAATCCAACAGGACTGGTGTCCTTACAAGAAGAGGAGATGAGGACACAGACACACACAGAAGGACGACCATGTGAGGACACAGGGAGAGGCAGCTACCTGCAAGCCAAGAAGAGAGGCCTCAGGAGAAACCAGCCCTGTCCACACCTGGATCTCACAGCTCCAGCCTCCAGGCCTGAGAAAATAAATGTCCATTGTTGGTACCACCCCAACTGGTACTTTGTTACAGCAGCGCACACACTCACACACCCTCCCAATGCCTCAGGAAGCAGGGACTGTCATCTTCTCCACTTTCCAGATAGGGAGATCAGGGCTTAGAGAAGTGGGGTGCCCCAGGTCACACACTGATGCCCCAGGTCACACTGTGGGTCGGTGGCAGGCTGGGCTTTTTTGCTGGGCTCTGCAGCCTTCTTGGGTTGGACATTGGGCAGCTGTGTGACAGGCATGGACTCTCACATGTCTGAACCTCATTCCTCATCTGTAAAATGGTGAGGTTGGGTGAAGATCAAAGGAGAAGAGGAGCAGCTGAGCCCCGGTCTGGAGAAAGAGTCCCCTCTGGCGACAGTTCCCTGGGGCCTTACACTAGAGCTCTCCCTGGGACCCCGCCAGGGATCTGGCCTTGCACCCCAGGTGGGTAATCTGGAGAGAGCGGGGGACTCTGGCCCTGGTGCTGCTGAGGGAGGGAACACTCTGACCCCACCTGTGCCCCTCTAGAGGCCGGTGCCTCCCCAACATCTCCACTTCACCGCCGAGGAAACAGGCCTGGGATGGTGGAGGGCTGCGGGGTATCACTTTCTTAGGGCTCCAGTGCTGGAGCTTAGTGGAGGTGGGATTCCCGCTCAGGGCTGGTTTCAAAGCCTCTGCCCGCTCAGAAAGCACGCATCTACTTCTGAAGCCTTGGTCTCGGCCCTTGCAGGGCAGCCCAGCCCTGACGCTGCTGCCGGTCAAGCCTGTGTTTTCCAGGGGCCTCTGCTGCAAGGGAGGGGGTCGGCACCCGTCCAGAACCGCTCGCTCAATCTCCAGCCAGCACCGGATGCAGGCGCTGTGTGCCCAGCGGGGCGAGCAATAATCTTTTCGTCTATTCCTGGCTCCTGGAGATTTGCCTCTCTCTGGGGAAATTACTTTGGGGTCACAGTGAAATTTCTGTGACAGCTAATAAAGTAACCTTTCTGTTTCTGGAACCAGATCCCAGAGTCTGGGACCCCTGTGGGCTGTGTATTGTATTTTTTTCTCCTTTTAATCTCCGGATGAGGGGAAAGAAGGGAATGGGAGTGCGGCTCATTCCCAGCTGAATGGGACCTCCTGGCCCAGGCTGGCTCCGACATTTGCAAACGTGGAGCCCCAAGCGATCTTCACCTATATGTGGGGTGATTCAGGAGTCCCAACTTCAACTCTCCACTTGGAAAACCTGGGTGTGGAGCCCTGAGCTGGGCACAGAAAGACAGCTCGGCCCTGGGGTGCAGACCACGCCTGGCTCACAGCAGCTGCCAGGGTGGCGTCCCATCCCAGCTCTGCCACCTGACCTCAGGCAAGTTACTGGGCTCTCTCAGACTCAGTTACTTCACCTGTAAAACTAGGTAACTACAGGATGCATCTCGTGGGCTTCCCGGGCAGCTGCAACATTTCTGATGAGGAAAAGCACAGGGGAGGGAGGTGATCTGGTTTCAGGGTGGTGAGAGGGAAAGCTGCTTTTGAAGCTGCAGCTGCATGCAGGGCCCTGTTCACCTTAGATGGTATGTTTTGGAGGTGGCCTTGGAGAGGGCACCCCCATCCCCCTCAACTTCCTGGACCTGACACTGAGGACTGAGTCAGATCACACACAGAATTGTCTAACACGAAGCTTGCCATATAGTTAGCATGGAAATGCTGACTGCCCTCATTTTAGGACTGTTTGACTCTTGTCTGGGATGAGTTTTACAGAACAAGAGGGAGGCAGCCACACAACGGTCATTACAAACAGCGCCACATGTGCTGGGCATCGTGGGCACGCACAGCAAGCACGCTTAATTCTGCCTGGGCACTGAAGGCCGACTTCACGGAGCTGGTGACATTTTAACCGGGCACAAAGGATGCGTCTGGCCTCACCAGGCTGAGTGGGAGGGGAGAGGGAGGTCAACATGAGCAAAATGGGGGCATAGCAAGGACCCTCCTGGAAAAGTTGGGGGTGAGGTAGCCCAGAGCCCTGAAAGCCATCCTAGGAGGAGAGGCTAAGTCCCAAACTCAGGTGTCTGGTGTTTAGTGCTGTTGACACTGTGGGAAGTGAGAGAGACAGAGGCAGAAAGACCAGACAGGAGGTTGCCCCCATCCCAGGTGGCCGGTGTCTGGGTCAGAGGTTGTGGCGAGCATGGGGAGAGGGCAAGAACCTCAGGACTCTGCAAGGCTGCACTGGGGGGTAGGGTCAGGGTGGCTGGAAGGGGAGGGCAGGAAGAGCAGGTGCAGAGGGTGGGATGGGGTACGTTTCAAAGGGAGAAGGCACAGAACACCAAACCACCTGGAAACACCCTGTGTGTTTTTCACAAAATGTGCCATTGTCAAGGATGCCTTAGGGCTGACTCCAGAGTGCTGAGTGAGGTGCTGCTTCCCTGTGGCATCCCCGTGCAGCGGTGGTGACTAGCTAAGCCCTCCTTCCTCAACAAAGAGGGTGGGAACTCACAGATGAACTCTGCTCATTCCTCATGACCTGTCCGGGCCACAAAGCTCACAGCTAACATTTATTGGATACTAACCATGTGAAGACACAGTGTCAAGTCCCTGGCAGGCTTCAGTTCATCTAATCCTGGTAAAAACTCTTGAGAGGTGTTACCCCCATTTTGCAAAAGAAGAGACTGGGGATCAGAGAGGTTTCACTTCTCAGTTAAAGTTGCACAGTGGTGGAGGGTGGAGCCGGGGTCGACCTGGCCTGCACGACGGACAGAACGCATTCAGACCCTTATCTCTTGACTTGCATGTTTCCTGGTGATTCCCCTCCTTAAGATCACAAGGCTGTGTATAACAGGGATTTGAACCTGGGACTCTCTATTGCCAACTCATATATTCTTAATACCCTGCCCTCCACCTCAGTGCTCATTTATCTAATTTCTGGTGGGAGCAAGCCTCGGCCAGGAGGTCATTCAGCTGGGAGTGAGCCACACTCCTATTCCCATCCTTCACCTCATCTGGTGATTAAAAGAGGAGAAAAACATACAATACACAGCCCACAGGGGTCCTGGGCTCCAGGATCTGGTTCCAGAAACAGAAAGCTTACTTTATGGCTGGGCGCAGTGGCTCACGCTTGTAATCCCAGCACTTCGGGAGGCCGAGGCAGGCGGATCACGAAGTTAGGAGATCGAGACCATCCTGGCTAACAAGGTGAAACCCCGTCTCTACTAAAAATACAAAAAAAATTAGCCAGGCGAGGTGGCCGGCGCTTGTAGTCCCAGCTTCTCAGGAGGCTAAGGCAGGAGAATGGCATGAACCCGGGAGGCGGAGCTTGCAGTGAGCCGAGATCGCGCCACTGCATTCCAGCCTGGGTGACAGAGCAAGGCTCCGTCTCAAAGAAAAAAAAAAAAAAAAAAGGAAAAAGAAAGCTTACTTTATGAGCTGTTAAAGAAATTTCGCTGTTGACCCTAAAGTAACTTCCCCAACCTCTGGCTCTTTAGGACCTACCTGGGATGAAACAAGGTGCCAGCAGAGGTTGGAGGGGCAGAACAGAGACGAGTTCAGGAAGCAGGAGGTCGCCAGGATCTGGTCCACTTCTATAGAATCCCCAGGCCCCGAATGAGCCTCATATGCCACAGTTCCCAGTGGGTGAGTGGATGTGTGGTGGGGAGGAGGGTAGAAGGATGTATGAGCTGGGCCCCAGCTGCCACCTGCCCAGTATGGCATGTGGCCTGCCCAGGGGTCAGTCCAGCCTCTGAGCATATGGCCCTGGTCCCACTGAGTTCCCAGGGCTCAGGCCCTGAGGGTACCCCCTGTCCCACCTGGACTGCACAGCCATGGCCCTGTACTCCCCTACTCCCCTGATGCTCACCTGGCCCCTCTGCGGCCAGCCCTGTGTCTCCATCAGTCCCGGGCCAGCTCCTTCCCAACGTTCATCAACCAAGATGCAGGGTCAAGAAGCCGACCCAGTCCTGGAGGGCGCTCGTGGGACTGGACCCAGGACTCCAACCAGCAAGAGGCCTGGGGGGAAGTGGGAGGTGGGGTCAGCCCCGGCTGAGCTGAGCTGCTCACGCCTGGTCCGAGTGCCCACTATGGGCTCAGAGGCCCCTGACCACCACAGTGATTAAACTTGAGGTTTAGGCAGGGCTGCTGCTTAGGCCTCAAGAAAATCTCAGCTAATGTGTCTTAATTCCCTGGAAGAGGACCTGGGGCCAGAGACATGCAGGGGCGCAGCTCCTCTGTGGGACCTGTCCCCATCCTCAGACCCTCTGCTGTGGTCCAAGCCAAAGAATTAAGGGATTAAGTGTGAAGAACGCAGACGGTACCTAGAGAACTTAAGGCACCAGGGCACTTGGTAACACAGTCCAACTTTACTTTACAAAATCAAGCTGAAAGCACAGCTCTGGCCCCTCCTCAAGTTACTGCTTTAAGAGTTAAAAGAGACTTGGGTTTTATGGGCAGGAATGCCAAACACGTGGAGGGGAAAAAAAGGTACTTAGGAGCCATCACATTGTTTATTTAATTTACTATCTGAAAATATCTGGCCAATAAAAGTAAACATACGTGAGCTTTCCAGCCAGACCTGGGGTCCTGGTGAAATAAACCGCGTCACCTGCAGGAACGCAGTTCATCCCTGCATCTGACCCGTGTTTATGTATCACATGCCATGGAGACCACAGAGCAGGCAACGCACAGCTAACACGCTGGTTCCTTACCCATCAGTATCTATCAATATCTTGAAATTCCTCTGTATCTGTATTTGTAAATATTTTACGTAAACCAGATGGGTTTATAGAACATGTGCGGTGGAATCTGGTTTTATTTTTTAACAACATGGACTATAAAATGCTTCAGAAAAATAATCTGTACATTGGGAAGGAAAAAAAAAAGATTTCTGGGTCTACTTCTGAAAGAGCAAGAGAATCAAGAACACTCTTTTAGGAAACGCTGGCATTAGAAGCATCCGCTCAGAAGTGACTCTGGGGTCCAGACAAGTCACCTTCGGGCAGCAGTCCCCAAACGTGGATGCGCATTATCATCACCCGGGAAAATGGTACGACTCCTGGTGCACAGGCATCCCCTTCCCAACGGCTCCAAACGCTCTGGGTGGCACTCAGCACTTCAGTAGTTTGTAAAACTCCCCTGGAGTTCCCAGTGTGCACCTGAGCCTGAGAGCTTGACTCAGCCCAGTGGAAAAAACCCACTTCCCATGGCTCACACAGGAGAGGGTACAGCGTCTTGCTGGGCAACCAACGTGCTCCACCCTCTGCAGTTCTGTCTTTCCGGGACCATCTCCCCAGGAGCCAAGCCCCACGGAACTCTCTCCAAGCTCATGGGAGCTTTAACCTCTTCATGCCCAGGCTGTGCTCAGATGAGTTACATCAGGATCCAGACAGCAGATTTTAAAGTTTTCCAAGTGATTCAAAAGGGCAGCCAGGGCTGGGAACCACCTCCCTTAAAGGATGTGGGAACCTTCCTAAGGGATGTGACTGCTGATCCGGCCACGTGTGATGCGGCTGAGGACAGGACAGGTGAGAGCCAGAGGCCTCGGCACCATCATGACAGTCCAGATGTAAGTCTTGGTCCCAAGCCACCTCCGTCTTTTCTCTCTCGGCCACTTGCTGATTGAGGCTGAGCCAGTCATCAGTCTCTGTGGCTCCTGCTCCTTCCACACCAGACCCTGCTGAACACATCCCTGGACTCCAGCTCCTTGTCTCTGGTCCACCCAGGGCCAGAGCTTTAGCCCAGGACCCAGCCTTCTCCCTCCTGCCTCTTCCTTTCCCTGTCAGTGGCCCTCACCCGGCAGCTGGAGGAATGTTCTGAAGAGCAAATCTCATCACATCTCTCCTCTGCTCCAATCCTCCAGCAGATGTGAAGACCTGAGATAAGCTGCTGGTGGGAACGCACCACGGTGTAGCTGCTTCAGAAGTCAGTGGGGCAGTTTCTTAAAGAGTTAAACATACGTTCACCATACAGCGCAGCAACTCCGCTCCTAGGATCTCCCCAGGAGAAATGAAAACATATGTCCACACAAAACTCATATGCAAATACTCATAGAAGTGTTCTTCAAAATAGCCCTAAACTGGAAACAATCCAAGCATCCATCATCTGGCAAACGGATACACTGTAGTGTAGCCAGTCGATGGAATACCACTACATGCCACAACACGGACGAGCTCCAGAAATGTGACGCTGAGTGAGAAAAGCCAGACACAAAAGACGGGATTGTAGGAGTCCAGGTGTCCTTCTAGAAAGGACAAATCTGCAGAGACAGAAAACAGAGCAGTGGTTGCCTGGGGCTGGGGGAAGGAACAGGGATTGACGGAAATGGGTGCCAGGGAGCTCTGTGGGGTGGAGATGTTCTAAAACTGGATGGTGGTTGTACAACTCCATACATTTACTAAAAATTCATGGCCCTGTCCACTTACAATGGGTGAATTTTATGGTACATTTCAAATAAAGCTGTTCAAAAAAAAAAAAAACCCACTTCCCATGGCTCACACAGGAGAGGGCACAGCGTCTTGCTGGGCAACCCACGTGCTCCACCCTCTGCAGTTCTGTCTTTCTGGGACCATCTCCCCAGGACCAAGCCCCACGGAACTCTCTCCACGCTCATGACCCCCTATGGAATTCACCTCACAACCACCGCCGGCTTCTCCACCACCAGCTTCTCCACCGCCAGCTTCTCCACCATAAGCTCCATCTCATCCTTCAACACTCTGGGCAAACGCCGCTTCCCCTGAAGTCTGCACCATGGCTACGATAATGCTTAGCAAAACATCAGTGTTTGCTGACACATCAATCTCTCTCGTTAGAGCTGTGCTTTTAAAACTCACACTGATGGATTGTGAAATCAACTGTGCTCTAACCAGTATTTTTTAAAATGGAATACAATAGAACAGAAAAGAGAATGCGGTATATATAGTAAGTACATTATTTCATGAGATGACTGTTTCATCTTTCTTCTTTTTTTTTTTTTTTTTCCGAGACGGAGTTTTACTCTTGTTGGCTAGGCTGGAGTGCAGTGGTGCGATCTCAGCTCACTGCAAACTCTGCCTCCCAGGTTCAAGCGATTCTCCTGCCTCAGTTTCCTGAGTAGCTAAGACTACAGGCACCCACCACCATGCCCAGCTAGTTTTTTGGATTTTTAGTAGAGGCAGGGCTTCATCATGTTGGCCAGGCTGGTCTCGAACTCCTGACCTCAGGTGATCCGCCCGACTCGGCCTCCCAAAATGTAGGGATTACAGGCGTAAGCCACCGTGCCCGGCCTACTGTTTCATCCTTCTATGTGTGTATTATCTGTGTGTGTATTCGATTCTGGGTTGCACATTTCTTAGGGTGGCTTGAGGTTTAAAAAGTTATGAAAAAGATTTCAACTAGACAAGGCACTCCTTGAGGGCAGGGGCTGTGCTCTGTTTCTCTCTGTATCCTTGTGGTCAGTGCGGGGCTTGGGACCCAGAGATTACCCAATAAGATATCTACTCTGTGACAGTGGCTTTGCAAGCATGTCGATTGTAAGTCCCTTTGTGTCATATTTTTTCCCTCTCACACCACGTGCAAGCATTCTTTAAAAAGCTGTTTGTTGGCTGACAGACCACACCCTACAGTCAGACTGGCAGCAAAGCTCTGCAAGAAGTTCGATGACTCCTGTAAATCTCACTTATAAAACTAATTATACACATGCATTTTTTAGAGTTAAGATATATAGCCTAAAAATACTAATAAAATAACAATTCAAATTTATAACTCCAGATGGGACAGGCTGCATAATTTGCGGGGTCCAATGCAAAATGAAAATGTGGGACCCTGTTCACAAACTATTAAGAATGTTAAGATGGCAACTGCAGAGCCGGAAACCAAATTCAAGGCCTTCTGGGCACAGGGCCACAGGGGCTTGCCCGTGAAGCTGGCCCTAACCCCAAATTATAAAGACAGAGATGGGGGGTGCGGGGCTGGAGTTTCAAAGGGCTGCCTTAATAGTTCTTAATGGGGGAATATAGAAGATCTCATTTCAGTCTGATGTTTGGAGAAAGACAAACACAAACATGCTTTTGAAACAAACAAAATAGTCACGGAACCCGTAACTGACGACACGGGGTGACGACACGGGGTGACGACATGGGCGGGCAGGAGCAGCATTCGGCTCTACCACAACCTTCGTTTGCTTGTCTTTGGGCCCAACATTCTGCTCCATTTGCCCAGATCTCTGAAGCCCACCAACTCCAACCTGAGGCCAGCGAGGAAGGAAACCTGTGGAAAGTCTGAGAGGGGCCCCGAGTCATCACTAACAGGAGGAGTGGGGTTCTGTGGAAGAAACTGTACTTCACAGCCTAAGCATGACCAGGCAGAGGGTCCACTGGCTCATGCCTCAGTTTCCCTGCCCCAAATCCTCATCTGTTTGGTCACGGCTTTGATTTTCAACCTGAGCCTCCACCCACTGGCCTGGCCCTCTGGGGCGTCCAACTGAGAAACCATGCATGCCGAGTCCTGCAGCCTGGCCAGACCCCAAGCCTGGCCCCTGCTTTCTCCTCTTCCCCTTGCCAAGGTCCCCAGATGATAAAAAAAGAGTCTGAACTCCTTCTCTCTGTCTTAGGAAAGCTGGGATGGGTGGGTGGCCGGGAAAGAGGGAGAGGCATGTCTGAGGCACTCAAGTCTTATGCAAGGTTCTGTTTGCTGGTAATTCCATGAAGAAAATTGCCTTTGACTGATTTGTCCAAACAGGTTTGCAAATTGAGATGGGAACATTTTTTAAAGATCACCCTCCTCTCCACATGATTTAAAATGTCATCATTTAAATTATGTGGAGCTTCTTTTGAGAAACATTTTACCCCTAAGCATGTCAAAAGCAATTTCCCAGAGTGCAGGCTTTAGGAACCTAACGTGATAGGCCCGAGCGTCTCCCTCCCTGACAGCTGGGGTCCCAGGCTGCCACTCGGGGAGCACCAGCGTGCTTCCTGCTGACTCAGGGAAACCCAGGGCTCCAAAGGGGCCTCACAAAGCGTTCGGTTCCTAATGATTAAATCTTACTTGAAAGCAGCAGAAGCTGCTCTTTTCTACATAGAAGATATCTCGCAGAGGCCAGACAGAGAAGAATTGGAGTGGAACAGCTCTGGCTGGAAGGAACATAGGCAACAAAGCCTGACCTGCTGTACTCCCCGTCGCCACCCCTGCTGGGGAAGGGCCTCTGCCACCCTTAGAACTCTCCAGAGCCCAGCTTGGGAACCCGTGGTCTGTTCTGCCCCCTCCCACATCCCTATTTCACAAGCAGGGGAGGATGAGCCACCAAAGAGTGGCCTCCCACAGTCTCACCAAGCCTTCGGCTGACTCCAGGCCGAGGTTTCCATTCCAGCACCCCAGGCGGCCTGTTTCCTTTTAGTTACCGGGAATTTTAGGGCCCTGAAAGATTTGAAGCAGCTTGTACATCTGTGTGGTCCCAGTGGGGTCTCGCTGTCCCACTGCCTTCATTTGGGCTCTGTGGCCTGCAGTCCTCAGTGGGAGGAAGTGCCTGCACGTCCTCACCCCACCCACCTACAGCATTTCCCCGAAACCCACTGAAGTCACAGAAGCAACACCCACGTGAAGACACTTACCATGTGCCATTTCGGTTCAAGACAGCAAACGAACGCTACTTTTTCAGTGAGTAGAAACTTAAGAGCCTCGAGTGCTCTTCCTAACCGGATCCGAACTACTTCTACTTTGGAAGGTGATTCAGGACCAGACACACAAAGGCCAAATGTCTTCCCGCCACTTGCCTCCTCTTTGTTCAGATTCTGGCCAGTTTTCAAAAGTTAAGAACAATAAAAATCTTCTTTTTGGGGCATCCAGCTCTATAAATTTTTTGTTGTTTTTTGAGACGGACTCTTGCTCTGTCACCCAGGCTGGAGTGCAGAGGCACGATCTTGGCTCACTGCAACCTCTGCCTCCCAGGTTCAAGTGATTCTTGTGCCTCAGCCTCCCGAGCAGCTGGGATTACAGGCGCCCACCACCATGCCAGCTATTTTTTTTTTTTTTTCCGTAGAGACGGGGTTTCACCATGTTGGCCAGACTGGTTTCAAACTCCTGACCTCAAGTGATCCACCCACCTCAGCCTCCCAAATTGCTGGGATTACAGGCGTGAGCCACCGAGCCTGGCCTTGTTTTTGAATTTCTAAGCATTTTTTTTTAATTAGTTATTTCTGACTGTATACCCTAATGGTTAAATAATGGAACCTACGTCATTTCTGATTTTGGAACTATGCTGTCATCTAACATATGGCCACTTACAAAAATATATTATGTTAAGATATAAAGAAAATGGGCTGGGCACAGAGGCTCATGCCTGTAATCCTAACACTTTGGGAGGCTGAGACAAGTGGATTGCTTGAGCCCAGGAGATTAAGACCAACCCAGGCAACATGGTGAAACCCTGCCTCTACAAAAAATAAAAAAATTAGCCGGGTGTGGTGGCACATTCCTGTCTGCAGTCCCAGCTACTTGGGAGGTTGAGGTGGGAGGATCCCCTGGGCCCACGAGAGGTCAAGGCTGCAGTGATTGATTGCACCACGGCCGGGGTGACAGAGCAAGATTCTGCCTCAATAAAAAATAAAAAAGTAAACAAACAAGATATAAAGAAAATGTCCATAAATCCCATCCCCCGCAAATATCTAGGTAGTTCTGTTTTATTAATCCTGCCAAATATTCAGTGAGGCCTTTTGATCTTAAGACTCAGGGAACTCTGTTGATTATTTCTTTCATAATTGTTTTTCTCTGTGCTTTCCTTCTAAAATTTCTACTCTGGATACGTGTAGTTGTGTATTAGTTTTCCTATGTGTCTCTTATTTTCAAAATGAGAGGCAAATGACATGAGATGGTAAGACAGTGCACTTTAGTGGCAAAACACAGGACAAGAACAGTGTGGTGGCTCACATCTGTAATCCCAGCACTTTGGGAAGCCAAGGCGGGCAGATCACCTGAGATCAGGAGTTCGAAACCAGCCTGGCCAAGATGGCAAAAAGCCGTCTCTACTAAAGATGCAAAAAATTGGCCAGTATGGTGGTGTGCATCTGTAATCCCAGTTACTCAGGAGGCTGAGGCAGGAGAATTGCTTGAATCTGAGAGGTGGAGGCTGCAGTGAGCTAAGATGGCGCCACTACACCCCAGCCTGGGCGACAGAGTGAGACTTTCTGTCAAAAAACAAAAAACAACAAACAAACCAACCCACAGTACAAGTTCTTTAAGCCCTTTCTGCTTTAGTTTCCCCATACGTTAAATGGGGAAATGTAAAATACAATACAGCAGCCTACCTCATGTGAGGATTAAGCTATACAATGTATACACAGCACTTAGCAAAGTCTCTGGTACATCATTGTGTGTTCAATAAATGTTACTTGCTATTTATTTCTGAGAAAAAACATTGCCTGGCTAGTGCTAGTACCTAATATCCTAAACAAAACATTAGCAAATTTGATTTAAATACAGACTAGAAGAATAATACATGTGATCCAAGTAGTATTTATTCTAGGATTACGAGGATGGCTCTATATTATAAAATTTGTTAATATAACTTACGACATTAATTAGTCAAAATCATGCATTTAAGAATCCTTCCTTTTCCCAGTGATTTGAAATATTTAACTATAATGATACATCATACTAAATCATTTTTTTATACTTGGCTCTCTTTCAGGCATTTCTTTGTTTCATTGATTTGTTTGTTCCTATACTGGTAACATCTGTTTTCGCTATCATTACTATAGCTTTATAATATATTTTAATATCAGATGCCCGAAGTGTCTCTCCCCTTTGGATTTTTCCCTTCTGAAATTTTCTTGGCCATTTGTACATATTTATTCTCCTAGATGAAATTTAGAATTATGTAGTCAAATTCCCAAAGTGTCCCATTAAGATTCTGATGGAAACTGTACTAAATTTATATACGAATCTGAAAAGAGTTGACATCTAAAGGAGCCCACCAGCCATTTCTAGGACATCACCACTGTGAACTACTTGCTACCTGTTTGGAGAGGAAAAGTAGATTAGAAACTACATCAAAAAGACGAAGAACAGAGAGTTTAAATATTTAACTACAGAAAATTAAACCTGAGAAGCACTAGAATAAAATATTTATGCTATTAAAAGGGCAAAAAAATCTTTCCAGGATATGACACCAAAGGCAGATGCCATGAAAAAAACATGTTTAGAATTAAAAAATTAAAAAAAGATTAAGTAAAATTGAAAGGCAACTGAGAAACTGAAAACCATTTTTCAATATGTATTCAAGACAAAAGATTAAGACCTTCTACGTGTCAAAATATTTTCCTCATCACCCGGAAGGGGCTGAAATGTCTGATGTAAAAGAGAAAAAAAGTTACACAAGCAAAAGAATGATGACTGTCTAGTAGCATACAGAAAAGTCTTCCACTTCTTTAATTACATTAATTCAAATTAAACAAGATAGTTTTCTTAATCAAAAAATTTCCGAATATATATATTTTTAAACACATTATAACACCCAGTACAGGGGGCGTTCTTAAATAGAAGAGCTTTAAAACGTGCAAAGGTTTAGTTATACACATGCCATGCAATATTAATTAAAATAGCAAAAATTGAAAATAATCTAAATTTGTACACAAACGGGGAATTTTGTGAAAAATATTTAATATCCTAAAAAGATATTGACACAAGCATAAAACTACATGAAAAATGATTTTATTCAATTTAATAAAATAAACAGAAAAAGGAAATAAAGAATAAAAGGAAAAGAAATTATATACACATATTTTTAAAAATTCAGACAGGATACAGCCCATAATATTACCAGTTTTTATCATGTAGTAAAAGCAAGATTATATAGTTGATTTTAATTTTCTTTTGGCTACTCTAAATTTTATACAACAAGCTTGTATTCTTTCATTAGGAGAAAACATTTTTTTTCTATATACATTTTCAAAACAGGAGAGAAAAATCAGGAAAATGATAGCCACTGCTGTCATAGATACTATGAAGCCTGACATTTTTTTAAAAATTATTATTATTATACTTTAAGTTCTAGGGTACATGTGCATAACGTGCAGGTTTGTTACATATGTATACTTGTGCCATGTTGGTGTGCTGCACCCATCAACTCGTCAGCACCCATCAACTCGTCATTTACATCAGGTATAACTCCCAGTGCAATCCCTCCCCCCTCCACCCTCCCCATGATAGGCCCCGGTGTGTGATGTTCCCCTTCCCAAGTCCAAGTGATCTCATTGTTCAGTTCCCACCTATGAGTCAGAACATGCGGTGTTTGGTTTTCTGTTCTTGCAATAGTCTGCTGAGAATGATGGTTTCCAGCTGCATCCATGTCCCTACAAAGGACACAAACTCATCCTTTTTTATGGCTGCATAGTATTCCATGGTGTATACGTGCCACATTTTCTTAATCCAGTCTGTCACTGATGGACATTTGGGTTGATTCCAAGTCTTTGCTATTGTGAATAGTGCCGCAATAAACATACGTGTGCATGTGTCTTTATAGCAGCATGATTTATAATCCTTTGGGTATATACCCAGTAATGGGATGGCTGGGTCATATGGTACTTCTAGTTCTAGATCCTTGAGGAATCGCCATACTGTTTTCCATAATGGTTGAACTAGTTTACAATTCCACCAACAGTGTAAAAGTGTTCCTATTTCTCCACATCCTCTCCAGCACCTGTTGTTTCCTGACTTTTAATGATCGCCATTCTAACTGGTGTGAGATGGTATCTCATTGTGGTTTTGATTTGCATTTCTCTGATGGCCAGTGATGATGAGCATTTTTTCATGTGTCTGTTGGCTGTATGAATGTCTTCTTTTGAGAAATGTCTGTTCATATCCTTTGCCCACTTTTTGATGGGGTTGTTTGTTTTTTTCTTATAAATTTGTTTGAGTTCTTTGTAGGTTCTGGATATTATCCCTTTGTCAGATGAGTAGATTGCAAAAATTTTCTCCCATTCTGTAGGTTGCCTGTTCACTCTGATGGTAGTTTCTTTTGCTGTGCAGAAGCTCTTTAGTTTAATGAGATCCCATTTGTCAATTTTGGCTTTTGTTGCCGTTGCTTTTGGTGTTTTAGACATGAAGTCCTTGCCCATGCCTATGTCCTGAATGGTATTACCTAGGTTTTCTTCTAGGGTTTTTATGGTATTAGGTCTAACATTTAAGTCTCTAATCCATCTTGAATTAATTTTCGTTTAAGGAGTAAGGAAAGGATCCAGTTTCAGTTTTCTACTTATGGCTAGCCAATTTTCCCAGCACCATTTATTAAATAGGGAATCCTTTCCCCATTTCTTGTTTTTCTCAGGTTTGTCAAAGACCAGATGGCTGTAGATGTGTGGCATTATTTCTGAGGACTCTGTTCTGTTCCATTGGTCTATATCTCTGTTTTGGTACCAGTACCATGCTGTTTTGGTTACTGTAGCCTTGTAGTATAGTTTGAAGTCAGGTAGCGTGATGCCTCCAGCTTTGTTCTTTTGACTTAGGATTGTCTTGGCAATGCGGGCTCTTTTTTGGTTCCATATGAACTTTAAAGCAGTTTTTTCCAATTCTGTGAAGAAACTCATTGGTAGCTTGATGGGGATGGCATTGAATCTATAAATTACCTTGGGCAGTATAGCCATTTTCATGATATTGATTCTTCCTATCCATGAGCATGGTATGTTCTTCCATTTGTTTGTGTTCTCTTTTATTTCACTGAGCAGTGGTTTGTAGTTCTCCTTGAAGAGGTCCTTTACATCCCTTGTAAGTTGGATTCCTAGGTATTTTATTCTCTTTGAATCAACTGTGAATGGAAGTTCATTCATTATTTGGCTCTCTGTTTGTCTGTTACTGGTGTATAAGAATGCTTGTGATTTTTGCACATTAATTTTGTATCCTGAGACTTTGTTGAAGTTGCTTATCGGCTTAAGGAGATTTTGGGCTGAGACAATGGGGTTTTCTAAATATACAATCATGTCATCTGCAAACAGGGACAATTTGACTTCTTCTTTTCCTAACTGAATACTCTTTATTTCTTTCTCTTGCCTGATTGCCCTAGCCAGAACTTCCAACACTATGTTGAATAGGAGTGGTGAGAGAGGGCATCCCTGTCTTGTGTCAGTTTTCAAAGGGAATTTTTCCAGTTTTTGCCCATTCAGTATGATAGTGGCTGTGGGTTTGTCATAAATAGCTCTTATTATTTTGAGATACGTTCCATCAATACCAAATTTATTGAGAGTTTTTAGCATTAAGGGCTGTTGAATTTTGTCAAAGGCCTTTTCTGCATCTATTGAGATAATCATGTGGTTTTTGTCTTTGGTTCTGTTTATATGCTGGATTACGTTTATTGATTTGCATATGTTGAACCAGCCTTGCAGCCCAGGGATGAAGCCCACTTGATCATGGTGGATAAGCTTTTTGATGTGCTGCTGGATCCGGTTTGGCAGTATTTTATTGAGGATTTTTGCATCGATGTTCCTCAGGGATACTGGTCTAAAATTCTCTTTTTTTGTTGTGTCTCTGCCAGGCTTTGGTATCAGGATGATGTTGACCTCATAAAATGAGTTAGGGAGGATTCCCTCTTTTTCTATTGATTGGAATAGTTTCAGAAGGAATGGTACCAGCTCCTCCCTGTACCTCTGGTAGAATTCAGCTGTGAATCCATCTGGTCCTGGACTTTTTTTGGTTGGTAGGCTATTAATTATTGCCTCAATTTCATAGCCTGCTATTGGTCTAGTCAGGGATTCAGCTTCTTCCTGGTTTAGTCTTGGGAGAGTGTAAGTGTCTAGGAAATTATCCATTTCTTCTAGATTTTCTAGTTTATTTGCATAGAGGTGTTTATAGTATTCTCTGATGGTAGTTTGTATTTCTGTGGGGTCGGTGGTGATATCCCCTTTATCATTTTTTATTGCATCAATTTGATTCTTCTCTTTTTTCTTCTTTATTAGTCTTGCTAGCGGTCTACCAATTTTGTTGATCTTTTCAAAAAACCAACTCCTGGATTCATTGATTTTTTGGAGGGTTTTTTGTGTCTCTATCCCCTTCAGTTCTGCTCTGATCTTAGTTATTTCTTGCCTTCTGCTAGCTTTTGAATGTGTTTGCTCTTGCTTCTCTAGTTCTTTTAATTGTGATGTTAGAGTGTCAATTTTAGATCTTTCCAGCTTTCTCTTGTGGGCATTTAGTGCTATAAATTTCCCTCTACACACTGCTTTAAATGTGTCCCAGAGATTCTGGTATGTTGTATCTTTGTTCTCATTGGTTTCAAAGAACATCTTTATTTCTGCCTTTATTTTGTTATGTACCCAGTAGTCATTCAGGAGCAGGTTATTCAGTTTCCATGTAGTTGAGTGGTTTTGATTGAGTTTCTTAGTCCTGAGTTCTAGTTTGATTGCACTGTGGTCTGAGAGACAGTTTGTTATAATTTCTGTTCTTGTACATTTGCTGAGGAGTGCTTTACTTCCAATTATGTGGTCAATTTTGGAATGAGTGTGATGTGGTGAAGCCTGACATTTTTAAACATTGCTGACAGCACTAACAAATGGCCTAAACATCTGATAACCAATTTTGCAACAAAACTCCATGTTTAATGACCTCGTGAATCTATCCCAAAGAAATATAGTTCAAAATACTGAAACAGTTATGCACATGAAAATGTTCATTGCAATATTGCTTGCAAAGGTGAAAAATTAGAAGCTAACCATGGTATACCAGAAGAGTGGTTAAATAGTACACACCTACTGAATGACTCAAGATAATTTTTAGGAAAAGGCTTAACAGGTTGAGAGAAAACCAAGAGAAAATGATTGTTTATAAACTCTAATTATGAGAATAATTATGCTCATAATTAAGAAACACCAAAAGGAAACATAAAAATTAATGATGGCTGTTAGGACACAGAATTACACATTATTATGTCTTCCTTATTTCTGTCTTCCAAATGCAGCTATATTACCTTTATTCTTTTTTTTTTTTTTTTTTTTTTTGAGATGGAGTCTTGCTCTGTCGCCCAGGCTGGAGTGCAGTGACACGATCTTGGCTTACTGCAACGTCCACCTCCCGGGCTCACGCAATTCTCCTGCCTCAGCCTCCTGAGTAGCTGGTACTACAGGTGTGCACCACCACACCAGGCTAATTTTCATATTTTTAGTAGAGATGGGGTTTCACCATGTTGGCCAGGCTGGTCTTGAACTCCTGACCTCAAGTGATCCACACACCTCGGCCTCCCAAAGCACTGTGATTACAGGTGTGAGCCACTGTGCGCAACCACCTTTATTCTTTAGAAACACTATACAGTCATGTGCCACGTAACATTTGGGTCAATGATGCAAATACGACGGTGGTCCCTTAAGATTATAATAACATATTTTTCCTGCACTTTTTCTGTGTTTAGGTGTGTTTAGATATACACATGCTAACCACTGTGTTACAACTGCCTGCAGTGTTCAGTACAGTAACATACGGTAAAGGTTGGTAACCTAGGAGTAACAGGCTATACCACACAGCCTAGGTGTGCAGTAGGTTCTAACATCTAGGCTTGTGAGTACACTTGCTGATGTTCACACAATGTCAAAATTGCCGACTGATGCATGAGTCACGATGCATCCCAGTTGTTAAGCTACACGTGAACAAATATGGAAGAGAAAAAGAAGAAAAGGTAAATTAGATGGCAAGATGGAGAGTATGTTGGAAGGAGGATAATATGAAGGGTGTGAAGTAAGGCTGGTAGACGACTGGCTGGGCTGGCAGGGACCTTTGGAATGTGGGGGTTGGCAGGTTTAAAGGGGCTGACTCCCGTTTCTGGTTGGGGCGATGAGCTGATAATGATGCCTTAACTTGGAGCATGAACAGAGATTTCATGGCATGTCAAGAGGAACCCACCTTCCAGGGTCTGAGTGTTGGTGCTCCCCCAAAATTCATACTGTTACCTAACCCCCAGTGCAACAGTATTAAGAGGTGGGAGCGTTTAGATTAGGTCAGGAGGGCTCTCCCCTCATGAGTGGGATTAGTGCTAGTCTTAGTCTGTTTTGTTTTGCCATAACAGAATACCCGAGCCTGGGTCATTTATAAGGAATATAAATGTATTTGTTCTGGAGGCTTGGAATTCCAAGATCGAGGACCTAGCATCTGGCAAGGGCCTTCTTGCAGCGTCATAAGCTGGTGGAAGGCATTACAAGGTGAGAGAGAGAGCAAGAAGGGGCCAAACTCATCTTTTTATAATGAACCCACTCCAGCGATAATGGCATTAACCCCTTCATGAGGGCGGTGCCTCCAAGACCCAAATACATCCCATTAGGCTCCACCTCCAAATACTGCTGCACTGGGGATCAAGTTTCCCACACAGGAAGTCTGGGGAACACATTCAAACCCTAGCAGCGCCCTCATAAAAGAGGCCTGAGGGAACAGCCTGCTCTGTTCTCCTTCTGCCATGCAAGGACACACAGAAGGCACCACTCACGAGGACCAGCCCTCAGCAATACCAACTCTGACGGCACCTTGATCTTGGACTTCCCAGCCTTCAGAACTGTAAGAAATACAGGGTTTTTGTTGTTGTTGTTTTTTAAATAAACCATTCTTTTTTGTCACTTAGGTTCATTTCTTTTTTCTTTTTAAAATAATTAAAAATACATATATATAATAAAATAATGGATTAGAAATGGGTCTCCCTCTGTCACCCAGGCTGGAGTGCAGTGGTATGATCAGAGTTCACTGCAGCCTCCAACTCTTAGGCTCAAGCAATCCTCTCACCTCAGCTTCCCAAGTAGCTGGGGCTACAGGCTAGAATTATGAGAAATATATTTCTATTGTATATAAATTACCCAGTCTAAGTTATCTTTGTTATGGCAGCCCAAGTGGACTGAGATGCTATCTGAGGAACTGGGAGGCACCTGGGAGGCCAACCCTGCCTGCCCTGTGTCTGGCCCTGTTTTCCCACACGTCTGCCATTGGGAAATGGTCATGGGAAGCGGGCACCCTGGCCAGTCTGAACCCTGTGGTTCCCTGATAGTAACTGGCCATTCGCCGTCTGGCCACGACTCTGATAAGAGGTTTCTGGCTCAGAGCCGCTACAAATCAAGAGGTTTCTGGCTCACAACCGCTACAAACCCGACAGCAGCGATGCTGTCTTTCAAGCCTCATGAATAAAGCTGTTTTATATGGTTGGATGCAAAAAGCATTCCCCCCACCCCCCTGAAATGAAGGCATTAAAAATAACGCTCATTAAAGTCACCTCAGACAGGATAATTAAAGGCAGAACTGTCCCGGACTAAACACAGCTTTTATCCTCGAAAGATGCCGCACCTCCCCCACCCCACCCCACCTTTTTACTTACTGTTTTTCCTAATTAGAGAAGTGGCCTGAGAGACAGCGGAGCTTTTGTTGTCTGGTCTCGTATGTTTCTGAGAAAACTATACATAAAGCACCCTTGTGGTATTAGAGACAAGGCATGGGCACTGAGTGGCATCCAGCACTGGTTAGTAAGTGACAGGAACTGGACTTTACGGGTTGTGTCCAAATGCTCCCTTCACCCATGCTGGTCTAGCAGACCTCCGCTGACCGTATACCCGGCACAGAAGATCAACACCTGACCTCCGTTAACAGTGTCTGCCACATCTCAGCACGTTCAGCTACCACATTGCAGGTGACACCTTGTCACTGTAGGACCTGCTTACTATGAAACGGCAGCGTTCCAAAGGCAGCCCCGGAGGATGAACGAGGCTGATTTAGACGTGGGAATTACATACCCTCATGGCCCTACGGTGAAATAAACATAAAGCCAGACCCTGAGCCCTCCCATCCTCGCCTAGGTATGTGGCCACCTGGTGAAGGTGAAAAGCGTCGTTTCCAGGTACTAAGCAGGGCTCCAACTGCTGGTTGTCCCCAGTGATCGTCTTCCCCTTCTTCTAGGGTAAGAAAAATGTTAGGATGGCATAAGCCCTCCTGGTCCCAGATTTCCCTGCAGTTAGCGGAAGCGATGGGAGCAGCTTCCTTCTCGGGCTCACTCTTGAGAGAAGGTGCGCACCCCGCCCTTTCCTTTCTCGCTTCCTGTAGGCTGTGATGACCCAGGAGTAGGAGCTGCAGCAGCCAGCGGGGGCCAGGAGAGGACATCACACGTTGAGAACGAGGGAGTTACAGAACAGTAGTAAGCCGGGTGTCCACGGCCTCTGAGCCGCCACACCGGTGCCTGTGCGGTTGCACAGATCTACCTTGCTTCACTATCTGGGGGTCTCTGTCATAGAAGCCCACCCTGAATCCTAACGCACCATGGGTGGCTGAAATTCACAGACATATTAATAGTAATGAGAGCCAGCTTCTGTTGAATATCAAACTTGTGCCATGCAGTAGACTAGGTGCTCTCTCCATGCATTATCTCACTTAATTTCTCATGACAGCCTGGGAGGTAGGGACCATTTGTCCTATTTTACAGATGGAAAAACCAAGGCCCAAGAAAGTGGGTAACGTTATCATGAACTGCGGACAGAACCAGGGTAAGAACACCCAGTTCAGGGCTCCTCCCCTTACCCTGTGCTGGGTATGAGCCCTAAGTTAGCGACTTTTTCTTTCTATCTCTGAATTATTTCTAAGAACATATTACTTAAGTCAAGGTTAATTCTCAGCACAAATAAAGAACTATAGGTCTCCATGTTATTAAAACAACCATTTCAGAACTCAATTATCAATTTCTATTAAAAAGGACTTTGTTTCCAAAGCAAGCTTTCCCATTAAAAATATGGAAAACAGGGAAAACTTTAAAACTATTGAACAATTATTTACATTTTAAGAACTGGTATTTTCAAGACAAAACCCCCTATAGGACAAACATAAGATCATTTAACTTCTAATTTTCTTAATCCGTACAATTATTACCCATATTCCTTTACTATTTGAATTTTACCCCAAACACTCTGATCTCCAGAAATCCTAAGAGAATAAGAAGCAATGAAAGAATCTGGTAATACAGTCACATCAAAAAATTAATACAGGCTGGGCACAGTGGGTCATACCTGTAGTCCCAGCACTTTGGGAGGCCAAGGCAGGCAGATTACTTGAGGTCAGGAGTTTAAGATCAGCCTGGCCAACATGGTGAAACCCTGTCTCTACTCAAAGTATAAAAATTAGCTGGGTGTGTGGTAGGCACCTATAATCTCAGCTACTTGGGAGCCTGAGGCAGGAGAATTGCTTGAACCCAGGAAGCAGAGGTTGCAGTGAGCAGAGATCTCATCACTGCACTAGAGCCTGGGCGACAGAGCGAAACTCCATGGCAAAAAAAGAAAAAATAATAATAATACAGTAATCAATAGTTTTTCTATGGTAAAGACAATAGCCAGTGATTAGATCTAAAGAAAACATCCTACTTCTTTTATAGTCTAACCTATTTGATTCTAAAATACAAGATACCTAGAAATAAATTTAAGATTTATAATATCTACATGAAAGAAAAGTTTCAATCCCCTAAGAGATGAAAAATAAGATTTGAAACAGTTGAGATGCATTTCACGTTCACGTTCTTTAGTAGGAAACATCACAGAAATAATAATTCTTTTTTTTTTTTTTTTTTTTTTGAGATGGAGTCTCGCTCTGTCACCTAGGCTGGAGTGCAGTGGCCGGATCTCAGCTCACTGCAAGCTCCGCCTCCCGGGTTTACGCCATTCTCCTGCCTCAGCCTCCAGAGTAGCTGGGACTACAGGCGCCCGCCACCTCGCCCGGCTAGTTTTTTGTATTTTTTAGTAGAGACGGGCTTTCACCCTGTTAGCCAGGATGGTCTCGGTCTCCTGACCTCGTGATCCGCCCGTCTCGGCCTCCCAAAGTGCTGGGATTACAGGCGTGAGCCACCGCGCCTGGCCAGAAATAATAATTCTTATGTCAACCTATAAATTTAATATAATTCACACAAAAAATACCAATTAAGTTTGTGGGCAAACTTATTCTAAAGTTCATGTGGAAAGCTAAAAATGCAAAAGTAGCTAGAAAAATTCCAAAAAGAAAAATAAGTAACAAGGCAGGATTAGTCCTATCAGATATTATGATGTATTTTAAATAGTCTAGGTAATTAAAAGGGTGGTATTGACACATGAATAGGCAGATCAATGAAACAAAATGAAATGTCCAAAAGTAGACAAAACTGTGTACAAGAATTTAATTTAAGAGAAAGGTGATACCGCAAACTAATAGGGAAAATATATGGAATATTCAATTACCAGTTGAAACAACTGAGAAGCCACCTGAAGTAATGAAACTGGATTCACATCTCATACTTTACACAGACAAACTCCAAGAAGATCAAAGTTTAAAGACAAACCTGAGACCATAAATGATCGAAGAGAAACCAGGAGAAAAAGCTTTTGGAAGCTTGCAGTGGTGAGAATCTTTCTAATCCAGGAACCATAAAAGACTGATAAAATGGACTAGATAAAAATTAAGAACATGTGTATCTCTAGAAACTACCATAAGCAAAATCAAAACACTAATGACACCCTGGGAAAAAATATACTCAATTCATTCGAAACAGAGCTTATTTCTGTAATATAAAAGGAGCTCCTACAAATTGCTTTAAAAACCAACACCAGAAACGAAAGCCATGATCAAACAATTTACACAAAAGGGAAAGAGGTTCAACCACACTCATAATAAGTGCACTGCAAATGAAAACTCCAAGATACTATTTCTACCCAAAAGAATGGCCCAGATCCAATACCTGTTAATACATGGAGGTGAGGGGATGGTGCACCAGGAGCATCAAATAGAGCCTTGATAATAAACAATTTGTCGATGTCCATCAAAATCAGAACTGCTAATTGACCCACGATTTCCACTAGGACCTAATCAGATATGTGTACTTACATGTAGTAGAGGAAATAACGGATATATGTATTTATTCCATGATGGTGTCTGTGATGGCAAAGAGTGGACACAACTGGAATGCCCGTGAGTAGAGGTCTGGTTAACGAAGCCAGGGCACATCCATGCCAAGGAATCCCACACAGCAAGAAAAATGAATGCGGAAGCTCTTTAGAGACACAGGGAAGAGATCTCCATGGCATGTTGTTAAGTGAAAGAAACAAGGTGCAGAACAGTAAGTGCTGTATGTATGTTGTGTGCTGTCAAAAAGGAGAACAAAAGACACACACACAACATTATCTGTGGAGGGACACTGCATGAAACCAAAGCTCTGGTGTTCAGTGGGGAAGAGAACGGGACATCTGGAAACCAGTACACACAGTGCAGCCTACTCTAACCCTGTGAAGAGATGACCTAGGGGTACCACGTTCTTCCAGCTATTAAAAGAAAGAGCATGACGGAGCACCCTTTCTTCTTGTCGCACTAACCACTCACCTTCTGGGTCATCCCTGGGCCTGCGGTGCTATTGTCAATGCTGGGAGGAGACTGGCCACATGGGTTTGGAATTTTGCTCGATTCTGTTAACTGCAGGATTCATTCTGCAGCACCCACGCTTCAGTGGACCATGGAATCTGCCTCTTAATTTAGAAGTCTGCACTTTCACAGACTCCCAAAGCACAGAGCTAGGAGAGTTCTTAAGACTGGCCCACAGGAGACTTCTGTGGATTCAATTCATTTGTTCCTTCAGTCAGCCAGCTCTCCACAATGAAGACGAGGGCAAAGATGAGGATGATCTTCTCCCCATTTCACAGAGAGGTGAAATGACTCGTTCAGAGTCACACACTGTTTCAGAAGCAGAGGAGGAGTTCAAATACGGGCAGTCTGTCTCACTTCTCACCACGATTCCACACTGACTCAAAACCCACTCTATGCCATGCCTGTGCCAGACCAGAGATATTAACATAAAAGAAACAATTAGCTCCTAGTTTTTTAGGACCTTTGGTCTAGGAGCAGGGCTATAGATATTGTGGCCAAAGTTTATAAGATAAAACCATTTTATAGAAAAAGTTTAAAGATCACACTCTTAAAAAGAGATGTATTTATTTTTGTCTTTGCAAACCCCCTGCCCCTCTTCACAGGGTAGAGCATAGAAACAATTACACACAAACACAACATGTGGACAGTGAAGCAACAGCCCTGAAAAGTGATCACAGATGAAGTTAAAAGGACTGTTTTCTAAACTACACTGCCCACCCACCCTCCATCTTACCTCAAGGACCAGGTTAATAAAGCCAGGCAATGTTTGAGAACTGCTGACATGAAATGAAAAAGCTCAATGAGTACTTCATTCAAACGCTTTGAAATTTAAAAGCCTATGAAAAGCAACTCAGATCAAAAAAGTGAACAAATGGTCACTTTCTTTAATGTTATCAAAGAATGCAGATAACCTAGACCCGCAGGCTGCGCGCTGTCAGCTAAAACCGTGCCTCTAGGAACAGGATGTGCATCGCCCCCCAGAGATGTGATGCCAGGTGGGTGGGGGCAAGCCTGGCTTGGCTTGGGGTGACCAGAAAGGAGGAAAAGCCTGCGGTCTCCTGGCAAGGCATTTAACATCTGTGGGCCTCAGTTGCCTCGCTTGTGAAATGGGCATAGTCACAACCTTTGGGCAGAGCTATGAGGCTCAGAAGGGCAAGCCCGCTAAGGATCAGGAAGGGGCCTGGCTCCCAGCAGTGGCTCCCGGGATTCCCTTCCCTATCTCCCAACACACAAGATAACCACAGGCCCCTGGAGACCACGTCCTCACTCCTGTGCAACCAGGAAGGCCTGCCAGAGTGGGTGAAGAGTGAATTCCAGGCCGGTTCACAGGCGTGTTCACTAATCCTTTACTGAGTGTATTAGTTTCCTGTGGCTGTTAAAAAATACCACAAATGGTATGGGTTAAACGACAGGAACTCATTATCTGTCAGTTCTGGAGGCCGGAAGCCGAAGTCAAGGTGTTGAAGTCAAGGTGTCGGATGGGCCGGCTCCCTCTGAGCCGCTGGCTAAGACTGCCCCATCTCCTTGCCAGCCTGTGGAGGCAGCTGCCATCCTTGGTGTCCCTGGCCAGCAGCTGCGCCGCTCCTCTCTGCTTCTCCCCACGCACGTGACGTGCACACAACGGTGGCCACGCGGTCTTGTCAGGTTGGATTAAGGACCTGCTCCACTCTAGTCTGACTTCATTTAACTCAGTACATCTGCAAAAGACCCTATTTTCAAATAAGGTCACATTCAGAGGAGCTCCTGCAATCTTTCTCGGGGGACGCAATTCACCCCGTACCACTGAGCAGTCGCTAACTGGGTCACCAGTGAAGGCACGAAAAGTCATGCACGGGCTGAACCTTTCCAACCCCTGTTTGGGAGGAGTCCTGGTGCAGAGTGACAGCTGGGGGCCAGGCCACAGGCACCAGCATGGGAGGGCTGCCCGCCTGACCCGGGCATTGGCTGACACAGCTGGGTGGAACCCCAGGGGGGCAACAGCCAGGACGAGTCACTCAACTAAGCAAGCCCAGGTCCTCCTGTGTAAAGAGAGTGAGAACAACACCTGGCCACCTGCATAAACAAGGCAGCTCTCTGGCCACAGAACCCCAGAATCCCAGCCCAGGAAGCACCATCCACCCAGCTGACCAAGCGAGAGTGCAGGAGTCTCCCTGCATCAGCCTCCACATCCAGGCATGCCACCGGCCCTCCCTGGCATCTCCGCCATCGCTTCTGTGTTTCCTCTCTGCCACGCGGCCGGACCCCACCTTGAGGCTGAGAGCTGGCGCCTATCCCCTGCCCACCCATCCCACCAGGCTCCATGAGGAGGTCAGAGCAGAGGGCCCAGCCCTCCACAGTGGCCCTATGACTGACACTGGCTCCATCAGCTCACCCGCCCATCAGTAGGAAGCCAGACTCCATCTAAGGCCATTCCAATCAATAGACCACTGAGATGGTTTAACTTGATGAATAATTCTCAGGTGTATTTAGAAGAATAAACAGGCAAGAGTAGGTAAGACATTTTTGAAAAAGGAAAAATAACAAGAAAGGGACCTGAGTTGTTAAGGTGGATCTTGAGTTGTTAAGGTGGATCTTGACTTGTTAAGGTGGATCCTGAGTTGTTAAGGTGGATCTTGAGTTGTTAAGGTGGATCCTGACTTGTTAAGGTGGATCCTGACTTGTTAAGGTGGATCTTGAGTTGTTAAGGTGGATCTTGACTTGATAAGGTGGATGACATAACCACATGAACTGAAACAAATGAGCACTTGTAGCAGGTTTTGAAAAGACTGTCATGTTACAAAACAATTTTGGGTGCAACAGAAAAGAAAAACAGACGGTTCCGCAGATGGTATTAGAACAACCAGTTATATGGAAGATCCTCAAGTCACATCCTTCCCCCAACCTTTCCACCATAATAAGTTACAGATTCTCAAATAATTCTACATAAAAATAAATGAAGTCTTCTATACTCCCCTAGGCTTTTATAATTCCATGGCAAACACGGATTACTTTTGTAGTGAGGGAATAAACAATAAAAGTGGGAAAAAAAAATGAAGCTTTATCTAAACCAGAAGGAAATACAGGGAAACATGTAACTGATATCAGATGGGACTGGACAATGAGAGAAACAGTCAAAAAACTCGAGAGTTTGGCCAGGTGTAATGGCTCACGCCTGTAATCCCAGAACTTTGAGAGGCTGAGCCGGGTGGATCACCTGAGGTCGAGAGTTCAAGACCAGCATGAACAACATGCAGAAAGCCCGTCTCTACTAAAAATACAAAATTAGCTGGGCGTGGTGGCGAATGCCTGTAATCAAAGCTACTCAGGAGGCTGAGGCAAGAGAATCACTTGAACCTGGGAGGTGGGAGTTGCAGTGAGCTGAGATCGCACCATTGTGCTCCAGCCTGGGTAACAAGAGCGAAACTCCATCTCAAAACAAACAAAAAAACTCCAGAAGTTTTCAAATTGTACTAGGAAAAAAACAATAAAAATTGAAAGCCAAGTGACAAAGTGAGAAAAATTTTTGCAACAAACGTAACAAGGGATTATTGTTCTTAAGATATTAAAAATGTCTTGCAAATCAGTAAGAAAAGCATGTAAATTCCCTGATTTCCCCCTTCACAGACAATTCAAAATGAAACTATAACTGTCCAATAAGCCTATGGCTGATAATGTAAAAATGCAGAGATAAAACAACACACCCTGGCTGGGCGCGGTGGCTCAGGCCTGTAATCCCAGCACTTTGGGAGGCCGAGACGGGCGGATCACAAGGTCAGGAGTTCGAGACCATCCTGGCGAACACGGTGAAACCCTGTCTCTACTAAAAATACAAAAAATTAGCCGGGCATTGTGGCGGCGCCTGTAGTCCCAGCTACTCGGGAGGCTGAGGCAGGAGAATGGCGTGAACCCGGGAGGCGGAGCTTGCAGTGAGCTATCACGCCACTGCACTCCAGCCTGGGCGACAGAGCGAGACTCCGTCTCAAAAAAAAAAAAACACCCTGTTTTGGGGTTTGTTTGGTAAAGAACCATTCATTACTATTAAAGTTAATGAAAAATGTTAATCATGGTGCAGGCCCTTCCATGCGTGCCTTGCTCCGAAAAAGGTGCGGGCCACGTGTCTGTGGCACTTAAACGTATCTACTCTCTTTCACTATCTCACTTCACTCTAAAAGTCTGGACTAAAAGATTGAACAGAAATAAAAGTCAAAGGTGAAGATGTTTATCACATCATTCTTTTTTTCTTTTTTCTTTTTTTTTTGAGACACAGTTTCACTCTGTTGTCCAGGCTGGAGTGCAGTGGTGCAATCTTGGCTCACTGCAGCCACTGCCTCCCAGGTTCAAGCAATTCTCCTGCCTCAGCCTCCTGAGTAGCTGGGACTACAGGTGCCCACCACCACGCCTGGCTAATTTTTTGTATTTTTAGTAGAGACGGGGTTTCACCATATTGGCCAGTCTGGTTTCGAACTCCTGACCTCAAGTGATCTGCCCATCTTGGCCTCCCAAAATGCTAGGATTACAGGCATAAGCCACTGCACCCGGCCACAGAATTCTTTATAATAGCAAAACTTTGAATGTAATCTTAATGTTGAAAAGTAGAAAAAAAATTTACATCAAATATGGAATATTATGCCCCCATTAAAAAGGTTTTCCTTAATGACAAAAAGAAGTACACAAACAAAACCGAAAGCTACTTAAATTGCATTTGGTGACACAATTTCGTATATTTCACATATTGTTGAATGCAGTGTTGCTATTATTATTCTGAGACTGCTGCATGTGTATCATGGAATAAAGCAAGTGAATTAGGTGGTGCTGGTGCTGCTGAGAGACAGGATTTTCAGCAACAGTAAAAGATCATGTTAAGTAAAACTAGGTAGCCTTGAATTTAGATTGAAAATAGTAGCAGGTACTTAGGATGCATTTTATCTTAAAAACAAATAGGCAAACATGTTCTAGTTCTGTGCTGAAAAGGCCTAATAACTAATGAGTTTCAATGAGTATCCACAGCACCCATATTCATCACGGTCTCTACACATTTCCTCTTTAAAGGAATAGATAAGGTCAGTCTGGACCATCTTGTCATAGTGGAAGCAAAGAACTACCGGGGACAATTAGGGTCATGTCCAAAGGACTCACATGCCACCCTGAGGCTCCCACTGTCCAAAGATGAGAGCCCTTAGTCGTCAATAGAAATAACTGCAATTGATTGAAATACATTAAATAGGTTTAAGTACGTGAGGTTGTAATGGTACTAAAAACAGAACTCAGTGGTCACTTTTGGAGGGTGCTTGGGAACAAACTCATTATTTGGAAAACCGGTAAACAAGGGAGAAAAAATAAAAACATCCATCCTGCTGTTCCTAAGTGAAGTGTACCACAGGGTACTGAACAGTGGGTGCAGGGGGCGGGGGTGTGGTTCTCCTTGTAGAAGTATTCCAGATAATAAAGAAAGAAGAGTAACAGGGCCAGGCACGGTGGCTCACGCCTGTAATCCCAGTACTTTGGGAAGCCGGGCAGATCACTTGAGGTCAGGAGTTCAAGACTGGCCCTGGCCAACATGGTGAAACTCCATCTCTACTAAAAATACAAAAAGTAGCTGGGCGTGGTGATGCACGCCTATAATCCCAGCTACTCAGGAGGCTGAGTCATGAGAATCACTTGAACCCAGGAGGTAGAGGTTGCAGTGAGCTGAGATTGCATCACTGCACTCCAGCCTGGGCAACACAGCAAGACTCTGTCTCCAAAAAAATGAAACAAAACAAAACAAACAAACAAGACAACCAAGAAGAGTAACAGGATCAAACTATCATTATTTTACAAATCCTCACATAATGGATCTGGGCAAGCATGATCAACATCTGTGAACCTCACAAAAAGGAACACCTTCATTCTGTGCCTCCCGCAGGGCGTGCACCCCACCACTTCATATTCTTACCCCCAAAACCAAACCTGAAGCTCATGCAGCCTGGAGATCTACCCACCAGTGTACAGGAAATACAGGGGCACAGGAATCTATTAAATGACACCACAGGTAGACAATCATCAAAATCCAGATGGTGGGAAACTCCAGGACAAGGGACTGAGTTTTCTCAACAAATAAGTGGTAAGAAAAAATTAAAGGGAAGGAGGCAAAACCTGTGGGCTAAATGAGACTTCACAGACTCAACAACCAATCACAACATGGGAACCCTGACTGGATCCTGGTTCAAACCACCCAAGCACCAGGAAACAACTGGAGAACTTGAACATCAACCTGACTGCTACTGGAAATTAAGTATTTGTTAATTTTTAATTTGTTTACGTGTAATAAATGGCATTTTGGTGATTTTTTAAAAATGCCTTTGACTTTTAAATATTTATACTAAATATCTGCCAAAACAATAAACAGATTATATCTATAATTTGCTTCCAAATTACCCAGGTGGCTAATAGGTGGGAAACAGATGTTTACATATGAAACAAGAAGGACTGTGATTTAGTAATTGCAGAAACCAGATGACTGGTATGTGGGGCTCACATCTTCCTACTTTTGTACAGTGTTTGAAATTTTTCCATAACAAAAAGGAGGCCCGGGGGTGGTGGCTCCCACCTGTAATCCCAGCACTTTGGGAGGCTGAGGCGTGTGGATCACCTGAGGTCAGGAGTTTGAGACCAGCCTGGACAACATAGTAAAACCTCATTTCTACTAAAAATACAAAACTTAGTCGGGTGTGGTGGCGTGCACCTATAATCCCAGCTACTTGGGAGGCTGAGGTAGGAGAATCACTTGAACCCAGGAGGTGGAGGCTGCAGTGAGCTGAGACTGTGCTACTGCACTCCAGCCTGGGTGACAGAGCAAGATTCTGTCTCAAAAAAAAATAAAATAAAAAGGGTTAGAAGACATTCCAAATGAGATTTTTTTCTCTAAACAATTTAATGACAGAGAGAAATGTTCACAATATGGCCAGGATGGAAAAAAGCTACCAAACTAATAGAGAGTGTTCTCTCTGTCTTGTTATATACACACAAACAATTCCGAAGTCAAAAGAAGAAAATTCAACACGATGTTAATAATAACTGTTATCTCTTTATGGTGGTATAATGGGTGTTTTTAAAATCTCCTCCTTTGTATTTTCTGTTTTCTATTATGTGTATGCCTTACAATTATAGAAATAGATTTTAGAAAGCATCGAACCTGGGATTTGTTAGGGAAAGTCCAGCTGTGATGTTCATCGTGTGTTTATTTCTGCTTTTCCTAATCACTTCCAACAGTTTCCTGAACGGCCAAGAACTGAGAGGCTTTTGCCATGCAGAACGCCCAGATTTTATCAACTAAACAATTCACAGCAGACCTACTACAGAAGCACCTTCCCCAGGCACAGACAGAGGGCACCCACACTTCTTTACCCCAAGAGGAAAACAACCACAAAGAAAAAAAGCCCTTGGCAAAGATGAGCATGGCACTGCCCGTCCCAGTAGGATGGACCGGCCATCTAGCCACCGAGACAGGGCAGTGCCAGGTGGGCTGGTCGGATCTGTAAGGTAAGCTCTGTCAAGTGGAGGAAATAATCCTAATAACCTGTTCATCCAAACTGGGAAGCATCATTTGGGCTCTCAGAAGAGGTTCCGTGAGAGGGCGAAATAGTAAAAGGTGTCCGAATCCTGGTGTGGCTCTCCCTTCTAGACACGCAAACACCTTTACGGTTCCCACTGTTGAGCAGCCTCGGCTTCCCAGACGCTTTCCACGCAGTCTGACAAGTATCCCACCCTAGCTGGCTGCTTTTTGCTTCCCGTGAAAATCCACGGAATCCCTTTGCCCTGCTTTTCTTATCTTATGCCTGTTTCCCTGGCACGCACGGGCATTTTTTGGCCTAGCAGTCGTACGTTGCTAGGACATATGGACAAAAAAAAAGCAAGCCCCAGACCTTGCTGCCCTGTAGTCTTCAGTCAGTGGGGGAGGGAAGACAGACGCCCAAGATTGCCCCTTCCCCCATTCTATAAACATGCAAGTTGTGGGGGTCTCAGTTCATGCCCACATTTTTTTTTTAAACGTAAGGCAATAAATAGCATAAGCTCCCATGGGAAAGTCGGATGGCATCCCTTTAAGACAGCTGCCCCCTAAGGCAGGCCGGGGAGCAGAAACAAGCCACTTTACATTTTTGGCAGCAGGACCAGGGGACTTCCACGAAATTGTGCAGAGATGGGAACTGGCTGCTGCCCAGGCGCCAAATTCCTCGTGCCGCTTCGCCCCTCAAGAACAAGTCGCTTCTCCCGACCTTGTGGCCACAAGGACTCTGCAGAGAAGCATCCGTGTGTGCCCAGGCTGGTCACCACCTCGAGTCCAGCCTGGCCATGTCCTGGTGACCTCTCCTAGCTGCAATGGCTGTTTCCACCACCAGGGGCAGACGCGGCAAAGACAGGCCCATCACCCACAGGCCTGGAAGAGGAGCCCAGCAGAGCCAGGCCAAGGGACCTGCCACCCCCCCAGTGCCTTTCGCTTCCCCAAACTGGGCTCTAGCAGTTGCTGGGCCTGGTTGGCCACAGGGAGATTCCACCCAAGGAGGGCCTGTTTGGCATCATGGTGAGCAGGCACTGCCCTCTGAAAATACAAAACCATTTGTTAATAGCTTAGATAGCTGTGGGAATGCTGTGAGGGTATTTTAAATGATGTATCTACTTGGAGAGACCGGAGTAGCCAGCATGCAACAGTTCTTACAAACAGAAGCTCCTGCTGGCTCGCAGCCTTGGGCAATTTGCCTCAGTTTCCTCACCTGTAATACAAGGTAGAGAACCATATTCACCTGACAGGGAGTTTGTGGGAGGATAAAATGAAGTCTTGGCAAGCACACAACATGTTCTCCGTACACATTAAGGGCGTTGGTAGTGTTTTTTATCCTATTCAAAATAACAAGGGTTGAAGACAGCAATGGCACGTTGGAGGAAAAAACAGGGGTGCAAACTGGAGAACACGGACAATGAATTCTACACAAGTTCAACAGCAGGAAATGTCAGGGAAGAGGCGGATGAGCTGCGGTACTGAAAGGAGCTGCCGCGGAAGTTCCTGCCCAGGCCATCAGACAGCGCTGCAGACTGGTTCTGAGCTGGTGAGTCTGCACAGCCCTGTGTGCTTGGCACCCAGCACAGCTGCTGGCTCATAGTAGGAGCTTGTTAAGTATTTCGGAAGGATGGGAGGAGGGGATTGTGATATAAGTAGCCATCTACTCAACATTTCCTCTGTGCCATGCATGGTAAACATTTCCACACAATTTAACTCTGGTTTTATTACTGTCATTTCACAGATGACATGGAGTCTCCAAGAGGTTCCCCCGCCGCCCCACCCCACCCCCACCCCGACCCCCAACAATCGCCCAATCCCCAACACAGCTTTTAAACAAAAGCAGCTGAGGCATTTACTCTGGTCAGTAATGAAAATTCAACATTCTTCTGTCACTGATGTAACTTACAGGGTGCTTTTCATATTGATTCCTTTTATCTTTGCATTTGAGGCTAAGATAAACCTGCATGCATTTAACTTATTTCAGTCATTTAAAGGAATAAAGAACAAAAGAGAAGAATCTGTATTAAATCAGGCACAATAAGAGGAAGCATTTTTAACAAAAGATTATGTTAAGAGCTTCAAGTTTCTATAAATCACCCCCATTGAGTAATCCCCAATTACTATTGTTGTGCTGTTCAATATTCTGTATCCATAACAGCTGAGGAAAATGCACAACCAGGCCAAATACAAAGTTAGAACCATTTTTTAACTTAATTTTGACTCTGCATTACTGAAACAACAAAAACAAAAACATCAAAACCTTCTGAGATTTAACAAATTTAATACAAATTACGAGTCAGATCCTCTTAACAATTAGATGCCTGTGGCAAAAGAATGTTTCTCAAATCAAATTTCCCAGATTTTTCATTAACCGATGTCCCCATGGTTCCGTCTTCAGAGCTGGAGCCAAAATGGAAATCGGTGTGAAACTCAGTGAAAATTGACGGAGAGCAGATGACTGCGGAACAAGGAGGAGAGAAACAGGAAGGCAGCATTTGCTCTTTGTTCGGAATAATTAGCGAAGCAGAACCAGCTGAAGGCTGGCACCACGTACCTTACCCAAAGGTTGCAAGGGCTGAATGTGCAAAGGCCAAGTCAGCGGATGGTTAGGTGCCATTTCACGCCTCGCCGCACGCGACACAAAGGGAAGTGTTTTTTTACGTGTAACTGAACTTCGGCAGCGTGGATGGGCTTTCTGCTCCAAAGGTTCCAGTTATCTTGAGAGCTGCACACCCGTAAGCTACAAGCACCGTTTTTACATCAGGCTACGTAAGATGCAAGCAAATTAAGGATTTCTTTCTATTCTTTCCAGAGAATAAATCAGCATTTCTGAATTTTAAGTGTTTTAGAAAACTGCTTGTCATCAGATGTATGGAAATCAGTTTCTTTTCTGAGAAAGGTCAAGACGTGTGTGGATTTGGTATTCTCTTCCTGGGCTGAGGCTGTGAGGTGGAGTGAAACCGTTATTGGGTCTGGAAAGGTGTGGGAGTAGGATGGGAGGAAAGGGCAGGAAAAGATGCAGGAATAATCACGATAATCATGATAACAGGAGCACTTTGTGCATGCCACACCTTGTCCCCGGCACCTTGGCAACAGCCACTGGGACCTCAGCCTATGAGGCAGGTATTGTCAGTGTCTCTGCTTTGCCGATGAGGAAGCCGGGGGAGGAGAAGTGGATGAACTCAGTCACAGCTGAGAGGCGAGTGGGACAGAGGCTTCCCCAAGGATGCTTTCCCAGTGTGCACAGCGGCCTCCAGCCCTGCCGTGGTGTAAACACAGGGGTCTGGATGGGAACGGACGTTTCGTTTATAAACAAGGAAGAGCTCAAACATCTGGTCCTCCGTTTGTGGCTGCGGACACTGTGCAGGTACGAGCCCTTTGGCCTGCCTGGTCCACACAGCGTAAATACCAGGAGGCCTGCTGCCCTTCGGAAACCAGGCATAAATACCAGGAGGCCTGCTGCCCTTCGGAAACCAGCCTGGGCGTGCAGAGACCTCGGGCTGAGGCACGAGCCTCTTGTTGTGGGCCTCCCGGCCGGGCATGAGCACAAGCCCAGGCTCATGGGGAGAAATGTGACGCCTCCCCAGCACCAGCTGGCAGGAGCTGTTCACCTACCCCTTTTTACTGCAGTAACACACACGTAACACAAAAGGTGCCATCTTAACTATGTTTAAGTGTACAGCTCAGGGGCATTGGGTACGTTCGCGATACTGTGCGACCACCACCACCGTCTATTGCCAGAGCTCTTTCATCTTCCCAAACTGAGACCCTATCCCCATGAAACACGGACTCCCGATTCCCCACTCCCGCAGCCCCACACCTACCACTCTACTTTCTCGGTGAATTTCACTACTCTAGGGACCTCCTACGAGTAAAAGCGTGCAGTATTTACCCTTTTGTGTCTGGCTTATTTCACTTAGCATGATATCCTCAAAGTTCATCCCAGTTGGAGCATGCGTCAGAATTTTCTTCCTTTTAGGGGCTTGATACTATTCCATCATATGTATATACCACGTTTTGTGTATCCATTCAGCCACTGATGGTCGCTTGGGTGGCTTCAATGTGCACGTACCCCACTTAGACACAGTAAATAGCTTCTTCCTGGTGTAACACACATGATTACAAGCACATTGTTATTCTTAAGGTCCAGCCCCAGGTTACTTGTGAAGGCTGCAGCCATCACTCAGCCCTGACGTGGAAGTGTAGGAAAGCCGGCTCCATGCTGCTAGAGCTTCTCACTTCACCATTAAACAAGAGGGAAAGCTGGATTTTTAAAGGACACCTACATTTTTAAATGGTTAATGATTCAAATGCTTTAAGACGCTGCAAGCCAAACAAAACTGCCCCAGATGTTGGTGTTGCTCTCAGATCCCGTGAGGCCTCAGCCTTACCACAATTCCACATGACAGAGTCCTGCAGATGAGGAGGCAGCGCTCAGAGGGGTTAAGTGAGTTGCCCAAGGTTACACATGGCTCTGTGCTTGAATGGAAGTCTTCAGCTCTAAGCTCAGTCTCCTTCCAAAATGCCCCTGCTGCCTACGGAACAATGCCTTGTAAATGACAACACGGTTTTAATACATGATCGTTAACATGAACAAGAGGTAGCTTTGAGTAGGGCCCTAAAAATAGTTCCTTTGATTTAAAACTCATATCCAAAGCTCAGCCAGGTGGGGGTAGGGGCCTCATTAAGTGCTCCTGACCTCCCAGTGGCTAAAGAAAATAGCACTTCCACCTTCATAGCCTTGCACAGCATGCGCACCGAACCCACCGAAAACAGGGGTCGGCCTTCCAGTTGTTAATCAGAACGCTGACAGGTGATAGCTTCAGAGGTTGGGGGTTCGGACATCCTGCAGTGAGCTCTGGGACTGAGAACATCAGGCTCTCATTAACCCCTAGGGTGCAAAAGTCTGACATTCTTTAGCTTGACCGGACTCCCTAAAACCGGAGATGCTGGGCTCCCCTGGAGCAAGGAGGGTTACATGGGGCATCTGTTTTCTCTCTCAGAAGGTCAGGAACCCAGGCACGGGTTTAAAAGCATTCTTCACACAGAGGCAGATAACCCCTCTGACACGGGCCTCTGAGCAAGCCTGCTGCGCAGCCTCGACGAACTCCTCCTGGTGGACCGGCCCACAGCACCCAGGGCAAGGCTGGGCCACTTTCAGAGCCTGAAATAGGAAGAGACCCACTCTGGCCTCAGCGTGCTTTCTGGCCCTCTCTGGAATATTCCTCAGGCTCTGAGCCCTTTGGCGCAGGGAACACAGCACTGAACAGAAGCGCAAAGTCCCCGCCGGGTGGCGGTCACGTTCTCATGGGATAGGGAGGCGGAGTGATTGCCCTACACGCGGTAAATAAGTAGATTGTTCCGGAGATTCAACGGCAGTGAGTCCTCTGAGGGGCTGGCGGGCAGGGGCAGGCAGATGTGGGGTGGTCAGTACCAACCAGCGGTGGTGTGGACTCGCCGCTTGTCTGGCTTCCTGCCTGCTCCAGATGGCGCGTCTAACTCAGCACACCCTTCAGGACACAAAACACAGCAGAGCCTCAGGGGGTGAGTGTACCTCAAGGCCATTGTGTCCACATCACCCTGGTCCCTCGGTCTCCCCTCTGCACCACCTCTTTCCTGAATCCCATCCTGGTGAACGACCCCCAGGAATCATCTTGGGAGACACACATCAGCCTCCAAGCCATGGGCCTCAGAGGCGAGCAACGCAAACTCACTCCCATCACCGTAGGTGCTGGAGGCCTTCTAAATACCTCTCCAGCCTCCTCCCTCCTCTCAGCCTCCACTTCTACATCTTCAAAATGGGGGCACTGACAGGACCTATGCAGTGGTGAGGATCTGATACGTCTGCAGAGCTCAGAGCAGTGCTTGCTAGCCATTGGGGGTAGCGGTAGTAGTTGTCACCACTGCTATTGACACAGTAGCTTGTTTTCAAAAAGTCAAGTTCTTTTTTTCTTAAAGCCGTCACAAAAGCAAGCCTGGACCTTTCGTCCTGTGTTGATTCTAAGGCTTCCTAAGCTGGAAGGTTCCAGCTCTCAAACTTAGCTATGGGAAACTGAGACAGGTCTGGGTACCCCTGGCCTTACTACTTTCCAGGGGCCAGAGGAACAGGATGAGGCAGCACCCTCACCTCGAGCCCCGATGTCAGAGGCCCCAGGTTCTGGGTCTCGTCAGTCCAGGGACCCACGTATTGCTGTTTCCTGTGTCCCTGCTGCTGAGGGGGATGGCCCTGTAGCCTGCAGCCCCTTGGCCATGCTGGTAAACACCTGAGCCATGATTACCGTTCATCTGGAGCCGAACGGGTGTCTGTATGGGATCCATAACATTTTCAGCCCAGCTGAGAAGGAATGTTGGAGCAGCTCTGGCTGTGCTAGGCTGGCCAGGTGGAAGGACAGCCATGTCTGGGGGTCAGCTGGGCACATGGAAGTCCGAGGAAGGCAGTGGAATGGATACGGGAGTTAGGAGATGTTGGTTTGTGTCCCTAGCCTAGCTGTGTGACTGCAGGGGAAGCCATAGCCTCAGTTTCCCCAGCAGTAAAATGGGGATAATAGTCCCTGTGTTGTTGATTTATTTTGAATAAGTGACATTTTATATATATACATACACACACACACACACACACACATATATATATTTTTAAAGTGTAAAATGCCATGGCAGCACATACAACTGTTGTTATGACAAGGTTAAGTTGGAGAAACTTGGAAAAGTTGAGTTGAGACACATGGACTGAACCCTGAGCTGGGGTCCTTCTTTTATTTCCCCTCACTTGCACAGGGAGCTAGCTCAGTACTCTTGTTCTGACCTGACGTCTTTAGGGATGGGAACAGGAACTTCTGCTGCCTGAACCATTGAGGCCTTTGGGAAGGTCTGGGACGCTGACCTCTCCTTGTAGAAATGTGTGGGTCTTGCCCTTCCCTGCCCCGGTGGAGACCCTTCCACCCCCTCGGCCGGCAGCCTCTAAGTGACAGACACTCCCTGATTCTGCTCTGGGCCATGCTAAGCTGGGGGCTGGTGACGCAGGGTGGCCCTGGCCCCACTCCCTGCCTTAGGAAGTGTGTTCTTTGCCGGACTGCACTGAGGCAGTTTGTGTAGAGCGCAATCCGTGCTCTAATAGCTACTTGTGTTGTCTTGTTTGGGGGGCAGCAGTCGGAGGGAACCAGAGAGAGGAGGTCACCATTGTGCGAGGGTTTGAAGGATGTGTGGAAATTCTCTGGGTCTCTCAAGCTTGCAGCTGGGTGTTGCCAAATCCCCACCCCACTGCACACCCGCCTCGTGATTTCTGCCAGAGCCACAGACCTCTTCTCCTAGTGCTGATTTAATTCTTTTTAATTGACTCATTTTTAAAAGTTATTTTTAAAGTAAACATTATACACTACGGTAAACAAAACACCAGTTCCACTTGCCAAAAATAGAAAGAAATTCTAAAAATAAATACAAAGAAGGGAAGTTATTGAACTATAAGCAGATACTGCAGCATGCTGGAATCTGAGGCCTGCTTCTGTGTTAGTGACAAAGGGAAGTTCCAAGTGCTGGAGAGGCGGACACACGGACACCAACAGGACCCTTGCTCCCTGACACTACTGAGAAGGAACTGGAAGGCGGTGGTGTTCTCCGGACTGGACAGGCGTATTTGATATCCCACCCATGCATCACCTAACAGCCTTTCTGGGGGTGTGTCCCTTATGCTGGGAGTGGTTTCCACAGCTGGAAAAGATGGTGAGAAATCTGAGTGCCAGAAAGAGAGCGCGGGCTTTGGGGTGTGCTTGTGTGTTCATGGAGGAGGAACACCCACCCAGACCCCACCCAGACCCCAGTCAGAAGCCATGGCAAGCCACCAGTGTCGAGCAGAGGACCCCTGCAGGAAGACTGGGAAGGTCTAATCTAAGCTCATTAATAGGCCAGAGGGTGAGAGAGAACACAGAGGTGCAAGACAGGCAGGGGATGGAAGCCAGCACATGGGTCAAAGGGCGACGGACTGAGCTCGGGGTCTGAGGGGGAACTGTGCGATGATGGTGAATGCAAGAACATCGACAGCCACGGCTCCATCTCCTGCGGGCTAGACACTGCCTGCAGGTCACGAGATGATTATTTCCTTTCATCCTCACCCTGCCTCCCTCATTTGCTCACACCCAGGCCTCACCCAGCCCCGTCCCTCTGAGCTGACCTCAGGCTGCAGGCCACACGCAGAGCAGCTTCCCCTCCCTCGAGTCCCCGAACACGGCTGCAGCCAGAGCAGACTCAGTCCTCGCTGCTTCTGAGGCAACTTGGAGGGAAGGGCCGGGTCTGGGGTCACTGAGCCTGCAGTTCTCCTCAACTGTGTTCTGGGGAAGAGGACCCCACATTTAATTTATAAATTCCCAACTTTTCAAATTAAAAACATGTATTGTGGTAAAATATGCATAACATACAATTTCCCATCTTAACCATTTTCTGGTGTACAGCTCAGCGCATCAGGTGCATTCACGCTGCTGTGCAGCCAGCAGCACTGTCCACCTCCTGGACGCTTCCATCCGCCCCTGCTGAAGCTCTGCACCCATTAAACACCAACTCCCCACTCCCCCCAGCCCCTGGCACCCACCATCCTAGTTTCCGTCTCTATGAATTTGACTGGGTGCCTCACGTAAGTGGAATCATCCTGCATTTGTCCTTTTGTGTGTGGCTTATTTCACTCAGCATCACGTCCTCAAGGTCCATCCATGTTGCAGCATGTGTCAGAATCTCCTCCCATTTGAAAGCTGAACCGTATGCTGTTGTATGGATAGGCCACATAGTGTCTATCCATTTGGATAAACATGTGGGTCGCTCCTACCCTTTGGCTATTGTGAACTATGCTGCTCTGAACGTGGGTATACAAATACCTGTCAGGGTCTCCATGTTCTTCCTTTTGGGTGTATACCTAGGAGTGGACGAATTCCCAACTTTGAACATGATGAGGCAGGAGCTTGTTACCCCTGGGACACTGCGCAGTGAGCAGGCTCCTGGGCTCAACTCCCGCCCATCCCTTCTCGGTCGCAGCCTGGCCTGGGAGATGCACGTCCTTCCTCTGAGATACTGTTGTTCTAAGCCCCACCACATTCTACAAAGCTCCATGACATACACATGCTGAAGGCTAAAACTCCAATTCTGCAGGTGCATCAGTTCCAAGAGTAGACGTTCGATGGTGAGGGAGCGAAGGGCAGTCTGCAGCTGGGGCCCCAAGGAAAGACCACAGCTGAGCACTGTCAGGGGAGCCGAGCACAAGGCAAGCAGCTGGGACCTGCCTTCATGTCCAACCACATTTCCGAGGGAGCCCAGGGTACTTCCGCCAGCACCTTCCCTCTTCAGAGAGCCCCTGTCCTGTCTGCAGAGCCATCAAGCGGACCATCGCTGGGCCAAGCTGCCTGCAGCTGGTAATAACCAGAATTGGTCATGGGGAGAAGGTGGCTATTCCCCCTGAAAGTCCTAATGGCCTCGCAAGGACGGGCCACGGAAACGTCTCCAACCACTCATCCCCTGTGCAGAGGCCAAAAGGGAGCTTTCATCATGCTGACTGGGTTTGATTTTTATTTTCCCAGGCATCTCCGCTCACTGGTCTTGCTTATGGCAGTCATCATAACATAGTTCATTCATTTAAAAATATTTCCGCCCCATTTGTCTACCGGTGCAAGCAGTCACTCTAGCCAGCTAAATCAGTCCCTTTAAAACTTTATCTTGCTAATTCCAAGTACTTCATCGACTCTATATCCAGACACTGGGAGGCTTGGCCTGCAGACATCTGCCTGACAAACAGAGTAGCTGGCGGGCTAAACACATAGATTAGTGCAAAGTCCTGGTTGATCAACATCTGGTGCAGCTCTTCCTCAAGGCACTTCTTGGGGATGAAGCTTGCTCTGAGTTGGCCATCCAGGGTTTGTCCCTCTTGGTCAGCTACCACGAGCTCTTGACTCCATCTGGCTCCACGTTCCCTGCCCCATGTCCTCCCTTAGCCAGGAGCCAGAGTCCTTGGGCAAGCACAGTGCCCATAAGCCAAGCAGACCCCTGGAAACCCACCCGCCAATTAGAACTGTTCCTTGCTGGAAAGACTGCCTAGACGAACCACCTAAAACTCAGGACATGAGGACTCCCAGTTCCCCACCCAGACCCCAGTTGGACGCCATGGCAAGCCGCCAGAGGACCCCTGCAGGAAGATCGGGAAGGTCTAAATCTAAGCTCATTAATAGGCCAGAGGGTGAGACAGAACACGGAGGTGCAAGACAGGGAGGGAATGGAAGCCAGCACGTGGGTCACAGACAAGGCCATGGGGGAAACGCCTGCTCAAACCACACAAGCATCCTGCCCGCTCGGCTGGAAATCCTGAAATTTCCCCAGGACTCCTGGAAGCATCGAGGCTCTCACAGAATACAGTGGCATTTCCCATCAGACACTGGACCCAGACACCTCCTGTCTCAAGGAGCCCACCGCCTCCGGGGCCCCAGTGAGCAGCTGTTCATGCTGTTCATGTGGTCACCTAGGAACCCTCAGGAGCCCCAGAGCGTGCACTTTTGTCCATTCCTAAATATTCCTTCCACAGAGTTACTGTGAAGATCCAACCAGACCCTCTGAGCAGGCTTAGCAAACTCTCAGCTCTGTGCAGTGCATGAGGTGGTTCTGAAAAAGCATCTGCTCCAGTGCCCAGCTGCCTCGGGATCACCTGGGGATTCCTCAGGTATTGGTCAGGTCCCTGCAGGAAACAGAGGGCACCCCAATGGCTCATTTGCAGAGCAGTGAAGAGAGAGTTACTCAGGAAGCTGTGCACAAGGGACAGCGCAGTTGCCAGAGGCTGGAACAGTGGGTGCATTTATCACCCCTGAGTAATCATGCATTTTATGTTTTCTTTCTTTCTTTTTTTTGAGACAGAGTCTTGCTCTCGTCGCCCAGGCTGGAGTGCAATGGTGCGATCTCAGCTCACTGCAACCTCTGCCTCCTGGGTTCAAGTGATTCTCCTGCCTCACCCTCCTGAGTAGCTGAGATCACAGGCATCCACCACACCTGGTTAATTTTTGTATTTTTAGTAGAGATAGGGTTTCACCATGTTGGCCAGGTTACTCTTGAACTCCTGACCTCGGGTGATCCACCCACCTCGGCCTCCCAAAGTGCTGGAATTACAGGTGTGAGCCACTGCACTCGGCCTGCTTTTTCTATTTTCTGATGCTGTGAAACATCTCTGGGCCTTGCTGGCCAGGGAGAGACTCCCTTCCCAGGGCTAGCTACTTCCTAGAGAGAGCAAGCACCTTGCCTTCAGACCTGCCTCTCCCTGTGCAAACCAACCAATCCAAAGCTGTGCCCCAACCACCCGCTTTATGTAACTCTCACACCCCTGCCCTAATCACCCACGGGCCAGGTAGCTCACAGCTAGGCTTCAGTGAGCTATGATCCTGCCAGGGCAACAGAGTGAGACCCTGTCTTAAAAAAAAAAAAGTCCCGGGTACTGTTTAAAACAACCCCAAGGACTGCAGGGGCTGAAGAGAGGAAGCTGTGTAGAAAAGCTGTGGGAAGGGGCTTCAAGGAACATCCCTTTGCTGGTCCATCCTGACTCTCAGTTGAATCAACTGAGACCCAATGGGGAGCCACAGCCTATCCAAGTCAGCCTCCCGGGGCCCAGAGCAGGTGGATAAGGGTGTGGGGCGCATCTGGAGGAACAAGTGAGGTGCCAGCATACTTGGGTTCTACTCCAAGAAAGTCTGATTCTGGAGTTCTTGGATGGGGCCCAATCATTTTTCTTAAATGCTTCCCAGCTACTTCTGACGCACAGTCAGATATGGGTTAGACATTATGAAATGTAAGGTATTGTCAATATTAACAATATTAACAATGGCTGCAGCAGCAATAGCTACCAGCATCCACGGGTGCCGGGTGCTCATAATGCATCAGTCCTAACTTCCACCCCTAAAAGGTAAGAGTTATTATTCCTATTTTGTAGATGGGAAATCTGAGGCTCTGGCTGGTTAAGGAACTTGCCCAGCATCATGTAGCTTGTCAGTGGAAGAGCTGGGATTTTGAGTTTGATCCAAAAGCCAGTAAATAGCCCCTCCATATCCATGGATTCCATATCCATGGTCTCAACTAACCGCAGGTTGAAAATATTTAAAACACACATACACACACACACACACACACACACACACACACACACACACACAGAGGCAGGACACAGTGGCTCACGTCTGTAATCCCAACACTTTGGGAGGCTGAGGCAGAAGGGTCGCTTGAGCCCAGGAGGTCAAGACCAGCCTGGGCAACAGAGTGAGACTCTATCTCTATAAAAATTTAAAAATTAGCTGGATGTGGTCACACGTGCCTGTGATCCAAACTACTCAGGAAGCTGAGGTGAGGGATCGCTTGAGCCCAGGAGGTCAAGGCTGCAGTGAGCTGTGATTGTGCCACTGCACTCCAGCCTGGGTGACAGAGCAAGACTCTGTTCCACACCCCCCAAAAAAATCATAATAAAAATCACAATACAATAAAAAATCCTACAAATAAAAATACAGTAGAACAATATTTACATAGCTTTCACATTGTATCAGGTATTATAAGTAATCTAGAAACTTAAAATATGAGGGAGGACGTACATAGGTTATATGGAAGCACACGGCATTTTACTTTATTTTTTTAGAGACAGGGTCTCACTGTGTCACCCAGGCTGGAGTGCAGTGGCAAAATCACAGCTTACTGCAGCCTGGACCTCCCAGGCCCAAGCGACCCTCCCACCTCAGCCTCCAGAGTAGCTGGGACTACAGGCATGAGCCACCACACCCGGCTATTTTTTGTGTGTATTTTTTGTAAAGATAGGGTTTTGCCATGTTGCCCAGGCTGGTCTTGAACTCCTGGGCTCAAGCAATCCACCCACCTCAGCCTCCCTGAGTGCTGGGATTATACGATGCCATTTTATACAAGGGATTTGAGCGTCTGTGGATTTGGGTACCTACAGGGGGTCCTGGAACCAACGCCCTGAAGATACCAAGGGGAAGACTGACGACACTGTTTCTACTCTTCCGGCATTCACTTATGATCAGCCTCACCCTAGCGACACCCCTGCACTCCCAGAACCTCGCTGAGTGGGCCTCTCACGAACGCTTACACAGTCGTCCAGCACTCCTATGGGGTTTTATTTATGGCTGCTTTAAAAAGAAGCACTTTGAAAGTTTTGAAAGAAAGATGCCGAACAACCAGAGCAGATGATTAATTTTGTGTTCAAATGAGTTAATTTCCGTTAATAAGGGTCAAATCATTTTTATTTCCCTGCAACCTAAAGACACTGCACTGAGCTTGAATGTAGACACGTTTTACCCACCTCACCCCTCACCCCTAAAGACACCGCACCGAGCTTGAATGTAGACACGTTTTACCCACCTCACCCCTCACCCCTAAAGACACCGCACCGAGCTTGAATGTAGACACGTTTTACCCACCTCACCACTCACCCCTAAAGACACCGCACCGAGCTTGAATGTAGACACACTTTACCCACCTCACCCCTCACCCCTAAAGACACTGCACCGAGCTTGAATGTAGACACATTTTACCCACCTCACTCCTCACCCCTAAAGACACTGCACTGAGCTTGAATGTAGACACACTTCACCCACCTCACCCCCGGCCACAGGGAAGCTGACTTCAGCTAGAGAACTGAGGGTGTTCGCAGCAAAGAACCTGGAGTTACTTTGAAACATTCTCCAGAACGAGAGTTCTTAACCTGGGCTACAGGAAATCTTCACAACCCTTAAATTACGTGTGTGGCTTTGCACCAAGGAGCACTTCTAAGTCCTTGGCTTTCATCAGATTCTCAAAGGAGCCTCAGAAAGCCAGAATTTTGTCTCAGTTTCTCTCATAATTGATTTTAGGGGTTCTCCTGCCTAGTTCTTCTTTCCTTGTTTTCAGTGAAACTATGACCTGCTCCAAAAACACGCAGTCAGTGAAATTTAGTTCCCAAATATTTTATGATTACATAGCAGTGGGCTACATATAAAATAAATTGTAAAAGGTCCTATTCCTTGGTCTTATTCATAATTAAACAATTAATTTATTGAATTTCATTTCTGAGGTTTTTATTGAAAATATTTCTACCTAAAACTCAGTATCTTCTCTCTCCTTGTGAGATGTCAACAAAAATTTGTACTGAAACAAATCGGTGAATTTGTCATATTTCTTTCTTAACCTTTCTAACTGTAGAGGAATGTGGCATACAGAGGATTTACCTTTGGACACGTTTTTACTAAATAAATATTCATCAATTCACTCAGCACCTTGTTATTGAGTCCTTTTCTAGGCAGCAGTTCAGGTACAGGGGGTTCCAAAGCAAACAAAAGAAAACCAATTGCTCCCAAGAAACTTGCACTCCAGCGGGGGACACAGATGATAAACCATAATCCAGCGGGGGACAAACCATAAACTAGACAGAACAGGAGATGGGGAGTGGATAGTAACAAAGACTGTATTAGTTTTCTGGCTTAAAGCAACAGATATTTACTGTCTCATCGTTCTGGAGGACAGAAGTCCAAAACCTAGGTGTGGGCAGGGCCCCGCTCCCTCTGAAGGCACTAGGGCAGAGTCCTTCCTTGCCCCTCCTCCCTTCTTGTGGCTGCCAGCAATCCCCGCCATTCCTTGGCTTTGTAGATGCATCACTGCAATTCCTGCCTTCACTGTCACGTGGCAGCATTCTTCCTGTGTATCTGTCTCTGTGTCTCAATTTCCCTTGTGTTAAATGGACACCAATCATTGGATTAGGGCCCACCCTAATCCAGTACAGCCTCATCTGACCTTGATTACCTCTGCAAAGACATTCTTTCCAAAGAAGGTCATAGTCACATGTAATGGAAGTTAGAACTTTAACACATCTTTTGGGGGGAACACAATTTAACCCGCAACACGTGCTTTGAAAACAAAATTAAGTAGTCATACGGGAGACAGAGAGTGATGGGTGCTGGCGTGTCCAGGAGGGCCTCTTGGAAAAGATGCCATTGGAGCAGAAACCAAAATGAAGGAATGAGCCATGGGGACATTTGGTGAAGAGGGTGCAGGCAGAGACCCCGAGGCGGAGGTGCTGAACCACTGTGCCTATACTCCTGACTCTCAGAAACCACAAGATAATAAATGCTTGCTATGTAAGCCATTATGTTTTACAGTAATTTGTTTGCGGCAATATAAAATGTATACAATTACCCAATAGTGGCCTTGTCTGTTGTGTTAAGTTTTCTATTGCTGCATAACAAATTGCCATAAACTCAACAGCTTAAAGCTTAACTCCCAGTTTCTATAGGTCACAAGTCTATGCTCAGGGTCACATGAGGCTGAACTCTTGGTGCTGGCAGGGCTGTGCTCCTTGTTGGAGCTCAGAGGCCTCTTTCAAGCTTTTGTGACTGTTGGCAGAATTCAGTTCTTTGCAGTTGTTAGACAGATGCCCCTTTTTCTTGCTTGGCTGGGGGTCACTCATACCTCCTGGAGGCTGCCCACAGCTCCTGGCTGGGAGGACCCCTCCAAAGGCCTCTCACGCTTCGAATTCCGTGGACATCCTCTGCCTCTGATCTTTAGACCCAGAATCAAAGGACTCATGTGATTAGGTCTGGCCCACTCAGAATAATCCCCCTTTTGGCAAACTTGAAGTCAACTCTTTAGTAACCTTAATTACAATTGGTGTGGACACAACAGTGACTCCATCTTGGACACTAATCCACCATGTTGAACTCTGATTAGCCCCAGTCCTGTGAATGCCCCCTGATTTCTACTTTGTTTACTGTCCCTAGTGTAAGAACACGTCAACCTTGATGCCCCTCCACAAATAATATGGGTCATCATAGGAAATGGTGCATACAGCGTGCCTGCCGTTCTGGAGGGCTGCCTCCCATTGTCTCACTGGAGCACGTACCCCTTTCCCAGTGGTATAAGAGCCCTTGGTCTGGTGAGTAACAGAGTGGAGATCTACCTGTCCTGCAGCCACCCAAGACCACGCTTCTGTCTGTAAGTTCCCCAATAAATCACCCTTTAACTGACAATCTGGATTTGTGTGCCTCCTTCTTTGCTTTTTTTGGCTCCTTTGGTATTTGGTGGCCACTCTGCCCTTTCACAGAACAAATGGCAAAATCCCTTATCTATATAATGTAACATAACCATGAGAGGAATACCCCATCATATCCACAGGACCTGCCTACACTTAAGGGAAGAGAATACAAAGCGTGCGCGCTGGAGGCAGAAATCTCGGGGCTATCTTAGATTCTGCCTGCCACGCTCCTCTTCCACTGGGGTGCTGTAACCAGCAGCATTCTGTGAACTCCATGAGGCCCCGGATGTGCCTGGTGGGTGCCTGTCAACATGGGCAGGGCCACTTTGGCAAGAACAGAGGCAGTGCCAGGGCCCATGGGCTCTGTGCCAGCCACCATGCTAGGGACCTCTCAGGTGCAATTTCACCTCATCCTCCCTTTGGTGCAGACATTGTTAACTTCTCTGTTTTGCAGATGAGAAAACTAAGGCTCACAAGACTTAAACTACTTCTCTGAGATTCCAAATATAAAGTGGTAGAGCCAGGGTTTGAACCCAAAGTGTCAGAAAGTCAGGTTTCCAATCTTAGCTTTGTGATTTTCTACCTGTGTTACCCAACTCCTCTGGCCTCACTCTGCCCATCCCTGTAGTAGTGTTAACAGAATACGTGGCTTCGGATATTCTCAGGGGCTATCGTATGGGTTCCGTAAGCAACGACGGCTGGATCTGCATCATCTAAACAGTAAAGAGCCATAAAAGGCTGAGAGATAGTGGCTGTTGACATTACTTTCAAGCACTTTTATTTCTGTTTACTGGAAGAGGTTGTCTTCAGGGCAACCCAAGGATTCAGAAAACAATCAAACCACTAAGTCATCTTGGGGTTCACAAAGCTCTGAGCAGGAGAAACAGGGACTGGGGTTTGGGGAAGGCATCAACTCAGGCTGTGGCAGAGGCAGAGAGGCTTGTCAGGCATAGCTCTTCCCTGCCCTGCCAGAGTCACAGAATCTTCTAGTTTTACCCATATTTCTGCAGGGTACTGAGTCACCAGTGTAACCCAGCAATCCATCTTGCCTGAAAACAAATGGCTTGTTTAAATGAAAAGCAGACAGCAGAAGCAGAATGTCCTCAAAAGAGTGTCTTTCATGTCTCCTTATTAGGCGCCAGTGGCTCTTTTAGACAGTTTGTACCCACAGAGAGAAGTGGTTAATCACTGTGCGTGTTGCCTAATCAGGAAGCAAAAACCTTGAAGGATACCCGAAGGTTTGTGTTAGAAATGCAAAACAGCCTCAGCCCTCTGCAAGTGAAAACATGTACGTGTACAACTGTCAACGTACCCTCCTTCCTTCCCGCTCTTCCCTGGAGAACGTAGAACAGGGAGAGGAAAGCCTTGCTGAAATACAGCCTGAGTCATTTGCTTCACAGGCTGGGACTCTTTCGGATGCTGGTGCTAATGAGTGAAGTCTGCCACTCTGATGCTTGTGAGAGCCCCGGGAGATAGGAGTGCCTGTCCCCATTTCACAGATGGGAAAATCAAGGCTTAGAGAAAACTAGACATGAGAAGGCAGGTGCCAGTTATCAGAAAGGCAGCCTCCTCCTAAGCCCTTCGTGCCACCTGAGGGAGGTCCCAGGGTGTGGGTGGAGGCAGCATGGGATTCCAGTCGCACAGAGAACAGGCAGGGAAGAGGCTGGGCCTGGGGGCAGGGCGGGTCCTGCAGGGCCTCAATCAGTTGAGCCAGACGATGCCTGAGGGCCCATGATAGGCCTCCCTGAACCTCACTGGAGCATTAGAGATGAAAGCTCCTTCTGAGCCCTGTACAGGAGCTTGATGTGTGAGATGGGAAGATACCATCTTCACCAGGGCTGCCAAGATGTCTGGAGGGTCAGGAGAAGGCAGTGAGGAGTTGAGACACCATGGAAGCAAACTAGGGTTATCCTGGACTAACTGGAACAGCCATTCCCCTGGGCCACGAGGAGTCCACTGCAGAGAAACTGGTCTCCAGATGAAAACAATAGTGTCATTTCTTATCTAACCTACATGTCACTTCTTCATTGCCCAGATCCTGCATATTTTCCTGGCTCTGTTCCCTTTTACTTGGAAGTTGTGCTTTCCTTCCAGTATCCTCCATACCAGCACTGAGGCCCACAGCCCGGGAAACATCTGGGTGGGCTCCCCTAAAATGGGTCCCAGCTGGGCGGCAAACATTTCCCGTGCCTGCCAACCCACTCCCTTCCTGTGTCCACAGAGACAGTGTCTGGAGAAATCAAATTAATGTTTTCAATTAATATTTGGGAAAAATACCCGAGGCCAGCTGTTTTATCTTCGATGCCAGATATTCTTGGGTTTAAAGCAAAGTGGCCAGGAAAGACATTCATGGGCCTTTTGAGGGTACCGGAGCCTTCTGGGCGCCCCCCTGCTTCAGAGAAGACTCTACAGGAAGACTTCCCCACGAGGACAAAGGCACAGAGATCCTGGCTCCAGAAAAGCACGCGGCACAAACTCTGCCAGAATTTCTGGATTTGGGTGCCATTCTGGGCTCCAAAATGCCATCAGTGTGAGAAGAGCAGCTACTCCAAAAAACACTGAGTTTTCTTGTCACTCTGGCTTCCCGGGCCATGTCAGGCCCAGGGGGACAGCCACGTGCCAGGGCAGCCATCTCAGTGGCCCACCTTCATCAGGACACAAGGATCACCCTCATGATGAAGGCGACAATGATGATGATGACGACTGCGGTGATGACAACAGCCAACACTCACAGATACTTAACACCACTGGGCGCTTTATGTGCAGGATTTCCTAGAAAGCAAGTACCCTTATTCATACCCATTTTGCAGCTGAAGAAATGGAGGTTCATAGGGGTAAAGCCCCCTGCCCCAAATCACACAGCTATGGAGGTTGGGAGCCAGGACCTGAACACAGGCTCTCACGCCCACACCTGTGCTCCTAACCACGGCGACACAAAAAACCCCAAACTGCTGCCCCGATATCCCTCCTGCCTCCTCTACTGGGCAGCTTCTCTTATCACCTGCCATGGAGATGCCGGCTCACCCATGCGCCACAGCGGCCAGCGAGGCTGCTCTCCCCTCCGGGTGTCTATAGCTCTCTCTCTCCCTTCCAGGTGTCTACGGCACTTTCTCTCCCCTCCAGGTGTCTACGGCTCTTTAATACACCCCGAAAACACACATGGCTCCTTCAGACCAGAAGACACGGGACCGTTCCCAGGAAGTGGCCAGAGGGAGTCTGGAAACTGCTAGAATGAGATGACACGTTAGGGACAAGTGGAGAACGCTGAATTGGGGTTGAAATTCTGTAATATTCAGGATTCATGTTAATCTTAGGTGTAATCATGACACTGTGGTTATGCAGGAAGGACAAAAAAGCCCTAATCCTTGAGAGATGAACAACAAAATACTCGTAAGTGAAATATAAGGTGTCTGAGATTTGCTTTAAAATATAGTCATGCCTCTCTATGACTTTTAAAATATAGTCATGCCTCTCTATTTCTCAGGATGCCTTCTGAGAAACGTGTCCTTAGGCGATTGTGTCACTGTGTGAACACCATAGAGTGAATGAACTTACACAAACCTAGATGGGGCAGCCTACTGCACACTGAGGCTGTGTGGCACAGCCTACTGCTCCTGGCTACAAACCTGTACAGCCTGTTACTGTGCTGAGTACCACAGGCAACTGAGACAAACTGGTAGGTATGTGTGTATGGAAACACAGAAAAGACACAGTGAAACGATGGGATTGTAATTGCAAAGGTCCACAGGTCGTATATGTGGCCCACTGTTGACCAACACGTAGCTCTGTGGTGCATGATTGTACTCCAGAAAAGAAACAGAAAGAAAAATTTTTAAATAGGTGGAGGAGACAGATGAAGCCTGATCAGAAAGTTGATGATAATTGTTGAAGCTAGGGGAGTAATCCAAAGATTATTCTCCAACCCAAACCAAACTAAAACTCTGCCTCCCTCAGACAGGTCAGGCTCCAGACTTGGACTCTGGAGGTCCTAATCCTGCCGCTCTGGGTCCACTGGTCACCTCGGAGGCTTCACAATTTCCCTCTGCAGGAGCCAGAAGGAGTTCTCAAACAGTGAAACGCTGGTGCAGGGCCCAGTCTCCCAGAGCTCCTGAACCTGGTGCACCTCCCACCCCCAAGCCCATCCCAAGATCCCACTAACACCATTGCAACCCAGTTTGAAAGCACCAGGCCTGTGAGCATTCCTTCATCATTAACAATTGAAAATGACCCCAGAGATTTGTTCAGCCTCCTGCTTGGAATGGCATGTCTCTGTGTTGTCTCAAATACAGTCAGCAGTGGTGTCTCCCTTATGCTGCATTCAACAGCCCAAACCCAAAAGTAAACTTCACAGGGAAAATGAACAAAGTAAATCAAAATGTAACTGTCACGGATAACACCTACTCTAGATATCTAGTCAACAAGCATGCAAAAAGCCTGCTTTTCACAGGTTGAAGTGGTTGGACTGTGTGAATCCATCTTTGCGTAATATGTCAGGGATATCCACAGGCATTGTTAACATCAAAAATAAATGTGGGCTGGGCTGGCGTGGTGGCTCATGGCTGTAATCCCAGCACTTTGGGAGGCTGAGGCAGGAGGATCACTTGAGGCCAGGAGTTCGAGACCAGCCTGGTCAATGTGGTGAAACCTTGTCTCTATTAAAAATACAAAAAAATTAGCTGGGCATGGTAGCACACACCTGTAATCCAAACTACTCAGGAGGCTAAGGCACGAACATTGCTTGAACCCGGGAGGCAGAGGTTGCAGTGAGCCGAGATCGCACCACTGCACTCCAGAGACTGCCTCTTAAAAAAAAAAAAAAAAAAGAAAGAAAGAAAGAAAATGTGACTTACAAGCTTTCCCTCAGAGTTGTGAAGAAAAAAAAAAATGTGACCATAACAAAAATTACTCAATAGAGATCAATGACCTAAACTTAAGACAAAAACTATAAAACTCTTAGAAGAAAACATAGGGGAACATTTTCATGACATTGGATTTGGTAAATAATTTCTTGGATATGACACATGCAGCAAAAGAAAAAACAGATATGCTGAACGTCATCAAAATTAAAAACTTTTGTGCATCAAAGGACACTACTGAGACAGTAAAAAGACAACCTAGAGAATTTGCAAGTCAAAAATCTGATAAGTGATTAATAACCAAAACATATAAAGAACTCTGACAACTCAATAACCAAAAAAACAAAACAACTCAATGAAAACATGGGCAAAGAGCTTAAACAGACATTTATACCTGGTCAAGGTATACGAATGCCCACTAAACATGTGAAAACACGCTCTATATTATTAGTCATTAGGGAAATGTAAATTGAAACCACAAGATACCACTTCACACCCATTAGTAAAGCCATGATTAAAAAGAGGGAAAATAACAGTGTGGATGAGACTTTGGGGAAGCTGGTGAGTGACTGGTGGGCATTAAAAATGGTGCAGCTGCTGTGGAAAACAATTTGGCAGTTTCTCAAAAAGTCAGACACAGAATTACTATATGATCCAGAAGTTCCACTCCTAGGTACATTCCCAAAAGAAACAGATAGTTTTATACCAATGTTCACAGCAGCACTGTTTACAGCAGCCAAAAAGGTTAACAACCCAAACGTCCATCAACAGATGGATAACAAATTGTGGTATATACACACAGTGAAATATGATTCAGCCTTAAACAGGAATGAAGTTCTGATACATGCTACTAGAGAGAGAGATGAACCTTGAAGATATTTTGCTAATGTGCTTTTGAAAGAAGCCGGACACAAAAGGACAGATATTTTATGATTCCTTTTATATGAAGTATCTAGAGTAGGCAAGGTCATATAGCCAGAAAGTAGAATGGAGGCTGAGGAAAGAGGGGATTGGGGAATTACCATTTAATGGGTATGGAGTTTCAGTTGGGGAAGATGAAGAAAAAGGTTCTGGAGATGGATAGTGGTGATGGCTGCACAACAATGTGAATGCAGTTAACACCACTGACTTGTACACTTAAAAATGGTTACAATAGACTTAGGCTTAGTGGTGCCTGCCTGTAGTCCCAGCTACTTCGGAGGCTAAGGCAGGAGGATTGCTTGAGCCCAGGAGGTTGAGGCTGCAGTGCGCTATGATCACACCACTGCACTCCAGCCTGGGCAACAGAGTAAGACCCTGTCTCAAAAAGAAAAAAAAAAGAAAGAAAAAAAAAAAAACTAAAATGGCAAATTTTATGTTATGTATACTGTGCCAAAATTAAAAAATGTGAAGAGGATAAATAAGCAGGTCACTGATGACCATTTTAAGGTAGATACCTAGAGATAAATATTTGCGTGTAATTTCACATAATTCTCCTTCAAATGAGCCTCTTTTGAATTACTGGGGAGTTAAGTATACGGAGAAGGCATTAGATGCCACATAAAACTGAGAAATTTAAAAAAAAAAAAAATCTTGAACGCGTAGGAATTTTGGTGCTAGAGGCATCCCCAGAGAGACACTGTCAGAATTCAGCTCCAAGGAACAAAAGGCCTCCGGGAATCCACTCACCCTCAAGATACAGCATTTCTAGATTCTCTCTGCTCACATCTTCCCCTTCTCCTGGCTTTCCAGCACCCCAGCTGACTACAACTCAGAAGTGGAAAGACAAATGTGAAAAAATTAGGAGTTTCAGTCCTTAAAAACTATTACAGTTTTAAATAACTACATAAAAATATTTACATTTCCCAAGTCAAACCTAAAAACCACAAGGCATGTTCAGAAAAGCTTCACTTCTATTCCTAGGCATAGAGCCCTCTCCCATGCTTGTTTCCTTTCCTTTTCTTTGGAGTTTATTTGAGTTTCTCTCTCTAATATGAGGTTATGGGGTCCATCTCCAATGCAGCCATCTTTACCCACCAAGCGCGTGCAGCCTGTGCAGCCGGCGTCCTCTTCAAAGAAAACTGTGATACTGTCATCAGGAAGTGTACAAAAGAAAAGGAATAGGAATACATATTCAGCAATGCCCACTTGCTTCCTTTCACTACAGAGCACATTTTACTGGGTACCAGCTCTGTGCTAGGCAAGATTTTTTTTTTTTTTTTTTTTTTTTTTTTTGAGACAAGAGTTTTGCTCTTGTTGCCCAGGCTGGAGTACAATGGCGTGATCTCAGCTCACTGCAACCTCCACCTCCCAGGTTCAAGCGATTCTCCTGCCTTAGTCTCCCGAGTAGCTGGGATTACAGGGCCATGCCACCACACCCGGCTAATTTTTTACTTTTAGTAGAGACAAGGTTTCACCACGTTGGTCAGGCTGGTCTCAAACTCAACTGCCTCGAGATCTGCCCGCCTCGGCTTCCCAAAGTGCTGGGATTACAGGCGTGAGCCACCATGCCCAGACAAGATTTTCAACAGAAGTTTATTTTCATTCTTTCTGTTTTGGGGATTATTCTAATGCTAAATCTATTAAAAATTAAGCAAGGCACAATGCCCCAAAGAAAACTAACAGCACTTTGCTGAAAGAAAAAAATGGGGTCTACATTACATCTATTAAAAATTAAGCAAGGCACGACACCCCAAACAAAACTAACAGCAGTTTGTTGAAAGAACAAAGATTGGGTGTCCCTCAAGGATGGCTCTGAGGTCCCCTCTGGGAAGCCCTTCTTGATGTACCCCACAGAGTTACTTGTCCCCTCATCCTACGAACCTCATGCAAGAGACCATTAGCAGTGACCACGGGACATTATGACGGTTTATGTGACTGGTGTGTCTGGCTCCCGAAACTGTAAGAACAGTGAGGCCAAACAAAATGGTTTCTTTCTTTCTGATAAATAAGAGCCCATATTTGTACAGAGTCCAGCATATCGGAAGCGTCCTTTAGATGTTAGGTTCTGGCTGAGGACTCCGAGTGCCTAGCAACGTGGGCATCCGATAAATGTAGGTTGAACAGACGAATACATTTAGAGGACTTTGCTTATGGCTCTGGCAATCTGACCTAAAAAATTAATGAAATGTGTAAAAATGTACTCCTAAAATTCCAGCAATATGATATTTGTTAATTTATGCCTTTATTCCCCACCTCATTCCAACAATATGAAATTGGTATAATTTTGTTTGTAAGGAAATGTCCGGATAGGCCAGAAGCGGTGGGTCACGCCTGTAATCCCGGCACTCTGGGAGGCTAGGCGGGCGGATCATTTCAGCTCAGGAGTTCGAAACCAGCCTGGCCAACATGGCGAAACCCTGTCTCTACAAAAAGTACCATAAAAATTAGCCGGGCGTGGTGGTGTGCCTGCAGTCCCAGCTACTTGGGAGGCTGAGGTGGGAGGATTGTTTGAGCCCATGAGGTCGAGGCTACAGTGACCTGGGATTACACCACTGCACTCCAGCCTGGGTGACAAAAGTGAGACCCTGTCTCAAAAAAAAAGAAAAAAGTCCGGGTGTGGTGGCTCATGCCTGTAATTCCAGCATTTTGGGAGGTCAGGGTGGGCAGACCATCTGATGTTGGGAGTTCAAGACCAGCCTGAGCAACATGGTGAAACCCTGTCTCTACTAAAAATACAAAAAAATAAAATGAGTCAGGTGTGTTGGCATGTGCCTATAATCCCAGCTACTCGGGAAGCTGAGAGGCAGGAGAATCACTTGAATCTGAGAGGTGGAGGTTGCAGTGAGCTGAGATCATACCATTGCACTCCAGCCTGGGTGACAGAGTGACTCCATCTCAAAAAAAAAAAAAAAAAAAAAAAACACAACACAGAAATGTCAGGATGAGTAAGCTGAGTACAGAGTAAAACTTGACATTAAGAAGAAAATCTGTCGCAGCCGAGTGGCTATAGGGGAACCTCAGCTCCAGCTGTTCATTGTGTTGGGCAGCAGTGGTGGGAGGGGTACAGAGGTGCTTTGCAGAAAAAAGAATCCCAGCTGCAAATATAAATTGCAAACTCCTAGACCTTTGAATGATAACAAAGACTTCTGCCCTCAAATCATGATGTCCTGTGTTAAAATCACTGAGCTAGGCAGTTAAAACTGTTTGAAATGACCCAGTCACTTTCTGATGTGGATGCACAGCACACACGTAAAGCCAGGTACCAGATTTGACACTTGTGAACTTCAACGAGGTAATTTTGAAAACCCCCTAGAAGTGAACAACCTTGAATGTTCTGAAGATGTGGGAGTGTTCGACAAGATTCAGGCAGCTGCAAAATGAGGACGGTTGTCAGCGGGTGACATGTTCAGGTTGCTCAGGCCCCTCACCGGGATGAGCAGAAAGGTCAGCATTTTCTTAGCCCAAGGAGGCTTAGCACTCTTGAGGAAAAGAAATCCGGCACCACAGGCAAGATGCAGTGCAGAAACAGCCGAAGGTGAACTGGGATGAGAAGTCTCAGAGCGCACTGTGTAATCACCATGTTTAGAAAGCAAAACATTGACAAGACACGGCCGTCAGCAAAAAACCAAACGGTTACTACACTAAACAAGAAAAGGAAACTGGGAGGGTTGAAAAAAGAAATGAATAATTGGCAAATTCAAAGAGGCTCTTTCACGAAGAGGCAGTTGGGTGGTTTTGTGAAAGCAGAGGTAACTCTTGGATCACAAATATGAAGCCCACAGAGAGGGCCAGGGTGAAAAAGGAAGGACAGAAGCTAAACAGTCAAAGAAAACCCAAAGTGTGCTTCAAACACGCCAAGGTCAAGAGGCTCTGTATCTAAAAATGAGCCAAAGTGAGTAGGACCAGTTGGAAGGCACACTTAGGAATGTAAGGAAGATTCTCAGGAACCTAATATGTCTTGCCTTGGCCTTCAAGGTGATACTAAGACGGCTGTTCACACCCTGAGTGGGGAAAGTAAGGAAACGGATGGGGTGCTGAAATTAAACATTCCCCTCTCTGGACCTCCAGGCTGCACCCCACCCTCAGCCACATCAATGTCATAGGACTTAAAACTGGACGCTCCGTACCCACTGCTGGCTCATGCATTCTAGAATCAACCTACACAGAACATGTTCCTCCCTCAGTGCCTGAGCGTTCTGCACAGGACGCCCTCGGAATCCAGAGGCTCCAGGGTGGGGCCAGGTCTAATTCCCAACTGACACACTATCTCCAGCCCAGGCCAGGGCTTCCCTGGTAAATCAATCTCTGAAGGCAGTCATGGTGCCAGCCTCAGTATTATGTGTGTGTGTGTGTGTGTGTGTATGCATGTATGTATGTATTTTGAGAAGGAATTTCGCTCTTGTTGCCCAGGCTGGAGTGCAATGGCGCGATCTCGGCTCACTGCAACTTCCACCTCTTGGGTTCAAGCGATTCTCCTGCCTCAGCCTCCTGAGTAGCTGGGACTACAGGTGTGCACCACCACGCTCAGCTAATTTTTGTACAAGCCTCAGTATTAAAGGAACTTAAAATGGGCTAAACTTTAAAATGGGGTGAAATGAGGCACTCCCCAGGATGGCCAGACATTTATGGGGCTGTAAGGTTCCCAATGTGATGCCTGCCCTGGGAATGACTCCGGAGAGTCCAACTGCCAGAGGTCTCCTATCTCTCCTGGGAAAACTGGTGGGATGGATAAGTGACCGTGGAGGCAGAGAAACTTCAGTTTAGCTGGTCAGCATTTTCTCTAACTCACTCATGATAACTAGTTCCATCCTAACGTGGAACAGGGTGCCAGGTCCCACTGAAAACCCTGGATCCCTGGGACAGAAAGACGAGAGCCACATTTGAAACTGCCTCTGCTCTAGGTCATCAACTTTCTCTAATTTAGTGTCCCTGCCCCATCAGCTCTGTGCAGAAGCCCACATTGTGGCTGGGGGTTAAGAACAAATAAGACAGTGCTAGCCGTGAGACCCTGGCTGGGTTATTTAACCTCCTTGAAACTGCAGAACAAGGATATGAAGGCATGATTTCATTGGGCTACTGTGAGTATAATGAGAATAATGCATTAAGCCCACGGCAGGGTGCCTGGCACACACCGAGCACTCCGGGGAGCTATTGTTCTCACTCCTCATTAGGAGGGATAAACCTGAGATGAAGCTCTTATTTGGCAAGGTCTGGGTGATCTGGTGCACTTAGGCCTCTTAATTTATAAGAAAAGCCAGAATTTAATTAAGGAAGATGACACAAACCCAAGAAAAGCCTGCTACAGATTAGCCCAGGAAGAGCCCTCTCCCCTGCCACCTGCCTGATGGGGAGTCGCTGAATTTTCACAGCATCATCCTCAAGGCTCTCACAGATCAGAGGAGAATCCCTGACCCCAGAGCCAGAATCTCTAAATTCGCGTGTGACCTCCTTTCCCTTTGTGGCACATGAAGATTTCCAGTGATCTCTCCAGGCAGAATATGGTATTCCTTCCTTTCCCTCACCACCACTGCCATCAGACGCCAACTATATTCAATGTTTTCCTTAAAACGCAGCATGAGACCTATCGCTGAAGTCTTGCACCAATTTTCTCTTCTTATCCCCAAACTCAGATTTGTATAGCAGACTGCCACTGTATAGACAGAACAGTGCATGGAGTTCGAAGCACACATATATGCCTATGACTCTTTAAAAAAACAAAAAAACACACACTTTGAGGTATGACTGACATGAACAACTGTACACATTTAATGTGTACATTACATGAATGTAAATTCAAGGAGGCACCAGACGAGAGTTCTGGAGCTCCGTGAGGGTAGCTAAGGAAGCAAATGGGATGGGCTCTGCCAGGCCTGGGAATGAAGAAGTGGTGTCTGAGCACTCACCGGGACTATGGGATGGGCTCTGCCAGGCCTGGGAATGAAGGAGTGGTGCCTGAGCACTCACCGGGACTATGGGATGGGCTCTGCCAGGCCTGGGAATGAAGAAGTGGTGTCTGAGCACTCACCGGGACTATGGGATGGGCTCTGCCAGGCCTGGGAATGAAGGAGTGGTGCCTGAGCACTCACCGGGACTATGGGATGGGCTCTGCCAGGCCTGGGAATGAAGAAGTGGTGTCTGAGCACTCATCGGGACTTCTGCAAGGTCAGCAAACACAGGAGCAGTCGCTGAGCAGCGGTGCAAACACGCCCAGCTCTCCACGGGGTGCTTCACTGCATTTCCCTGCAGAGACCATTCTAAACCAAACTCAGCGCCTGGGAAGGTTCTGCCCCCCAGGACCTGCCCCTGATCCTCATGGCCTATTGCTGTCAACCTGACTGGATAGAGGGGTCCCTGGATGGCTGGTGTGTCTGTGAGGGTGCTTCCAGGGGAGATGGTGTGGGGGTCAGTGGGCTGAGAGGGGAAGACCTGCCCTCAATGTGGGTGGGCACCACCCAACGGCTGGGGGCCCAGTAGGGACAAAGCAGGCAGAACAGGAACATTCAGCTCCCGCTTGCTTCCCCTCCCTTCCGGAGGGAGACGCTTTTTCTCCTTCTGCCCTTGGACATCAGGCTTCAGGTCCTTCCGCCTTTGGACTCTGCAACCTCCTGGGGGCTCTCAGGCCTTCAGCCTCAGACTAGAGGCTGCACTGTCGGCTCCCCTGGTTCTGAGGCTTTCAGACTTGGACGGAGCCACATTACCAGCTCCTCTGGCTCTGCAGCTTGTAAACAGCCTGTCATGGGACTTTGCCTTCGCAATCATGTGAGTCAATTCTTCCCAGTAAATTCTCTTTCACACGTATCCTGTTGGCTCGGTCCCTTTGGAGCACCCAGACAACTACGGCATGGGAAGCAGGGCTTCATCAGAGACTGGGGCTGGGGGAGAGGCAAGAATAAAGGCTGTGACCTGTCAAAGATACCCAGAGAGGGGCTGGGAAGTGGGGAGGGTGGGAGGTGCAGCAGACGCAGCCACCCGGCACCAAATTGCATCAAGGTCTCTGACCCTGGCTTCTCTCACCTCACCATAGGATGCAGCAATTCCGCTCCTCGATACAGACCCAGAGGCCATGAAAGCTGAGACTTGAACAGATGTTTGCATACTCATGTTCCTGACAGCACTATTTATAATACCCAAAAGGTAGAAAGGACCCAAATATCCATCAACAAATAAATGGATAAGCAGTTTGTGACATATCCAGACAAGGGAAGATCACTTAGCCTTCAAAAAGGTAGGGGGGTCAGGCACGGTGGTTCACTCCTGTAATCCCAGCACTTTGGGAGGCCGAGGCAGGCAGATGACATGAGGTCAGGAGTTTGAGACCAGCCTGGCCAAAATGGTGAAACCCTGTCTCTACTAAAAATACAAAAAAGTTAGCTGGATGTGGTGGTGGGTGCCTGTAATCCCAACTACTCAGAAGGCTGATGCAGGAGAATCGCTTGAACCTGGGAGGCAGAGGTTGCAGTAAGCCAAGATCACGCCACTGCACTCCAGCCTGGGCAACAAGAGTGAAATTCCATCTCAAAAAAAAAAAAAAAAAGGAGGAAAAAAAAGAAAGGGGATTCTCATGTATGCTACAGCACGGAGAAACTTTGAGGATATTGTGCCAAGTGAAACAAGCCACACAAAAAGGACAAATACTGTAGAATTCCACTGAGAAGAGGTATTTAGAATGGACAGATTTACAGAGGCAGAAGTAGAATAGAGGTTACTGGTGCTGAAGGGAGGACGCATAGGAAGTTGCGTTTAATGGGTATGGAGTTTAAGTTGGGGAAGATGAAAATGTTCTGGAGAAGGATGGTGGTGATGGCTGTACAACACCGTGACTGTACTTAATGCCACTGAGCTGTACACATAAAAGTGGTTTAAACTTGGGCAACATAGTGGAAAAAATAAAAACATAGTCTCTACAAAAAATCTTTAAAAAAATTAGCCAGGTGTGGTGGTGTGCGCCTGTAGTCCCAGCTGCTAGGGAGGCTGAGGCAGGAGAACTGCTTCAGCCTGGGAGTTTGAGACTGCAGTGAGCTGTCACTGCACCACTGCACTCCAGCCTGGGTGACACAGTGAGACCCCGTCTCAAAAGAAAAAAAATATTTAAATGGTAAATTTTATGTTACGTATGTTTTACCACAGTAAAATTGTATATAAAAACCAGACAGAACTGGATACCTAAAAAGAGTGAATTTTACTGCATGTAAATTATCCCTCAAGGAGCTTGACTTTAAAACAACCTCTATCTTCAGGGAAAGGTTATAATTCATTCTTTATTCTATTCTACTAGGCTTGTCTGCTTGAGGGGAGTGGGGAGAGACAGAGAGAGAGAAAGAAAGAGAAGAGAAGAGAGGAGAAAGAGAGAGAGAAAAAAAGAGAGGAAAGACGGAGAAGAGAGGAGAGGAGGGGAGGAAAGAGAGAGGAGACAGGGAGGAGAGAAAGAAGAGAGGAAGAGAAGAGAGAAAAGGAAAGAGAGACAGGAGAACGAAGAGGGGGGAGATTACTAAAGGACAGTGTGATGCTCCCAGGACTCAGGACCTGCCCCTTATCCTCATGGCCATCTCCTCTCTTCTCCAGTCTCTCCCAATCACATGGTCTAAGGTGGTAACCCCAAGAGGATGATAGTCCTCCTCCTCCTGTCCTCTGTTACGAACTGCCTGGGAAGGACGGCCCCTCCCACGTGAGTTGCTCCCAGGACAATTAGCCTTGGCCGGCGGCAGTCAGAGGCACAGACACGACTTTCTGCAGAGGAGGGGAACTGTGCACGCTGGAGCCACCCGCTGCCTACAGACAATGGCTAAACTACCTCAGAACTATGTTTAAGGATCCTCGAAATCTGGCCCAAAAGCTTCTGTGTAAACCAAGGATGAAAACTGAAATGTGGGCGGGTCATTTCAGGGTGTGGCCTGGGACAGGAGCATGACCAGACAGCGGAACACAGAGCCTGGGGCAAGGGGGATTCCACGTCCCCTCGAAAGGCGTTCTGGTGAAAAAGAAACAACTTGATTTTTTTTCAATTTTTTTATTCATTTTAGTTTTAATTAATTAATTATTTTGAAACAGAGTCTCACTCTGTCACCCAGGCTGGAGTGCAGTGGTGCAATCTTGGCTCATAGCAACCTCCGCCTCCCGGGTTCAATCTATTCTCCTGCCTTAGCCTCCTAAGTAGCTGGGATCATAGGCTCGGGCCACCACGTCCAGCTCATATTTGTATTTTTAGTAGAGATGGGGTTTTACCATGTCAGCCAGGCTGGTCTCGAACTCTTGACCTCAGGTGATCCACCTGCCTCGGCCTCCCAAAGTACTGGGATTACAGGCATGAGCCACCATGCCAGGCCAATTATTCAATTTTTAAATATTCAATTCAATTAATTCAAATTGAATTCAATATTCTATTCAAATAATTTTGTATTGAAGAAGCACTGAAATTGTATTCAGTATTACTAGAGAAAAGCGCTCAGTATTATTATTTTTGAATAAAAATACTTGAATCATTAGAAATAACTATTATTTGGCTATGTTATGAACTGTATTGTGTCCCCCCAAAATTTATACGTTGAAGTCTTAATCCCCAGTACCTCTGTTTAAAGAGGGAGTTCAGGTCAAAGGAGGTGGTATGGGCAGCCCCTAACCCAACAGGACCAGTGTCCTCCTGAGACGAGAACACTGGGACTCAGACACACGCAGAGGGAAGGCCGTGTGAGGACATGGGGAAGGCGGCCATCTACGAGCCAGGAGAGAGGCCTCAAAATGAAACCAACCCTGCCAACACCTTAACCCTGGACTTCCAGCCTTGAGACTGAGACGACACATTTCTGTTGTTTGAGCCGTGCAGTCTGCGGTATTTGTTACGGCAGCTCAAGCAAAGAAATCCAGGCCACACAAAGGAACGAAGCGCTGCGCTGATCCATGCCACAACATGGATGCACCTCGAGGATGTTACACGAAGTGAAGGAGGCCAGGCACAAAGGCCACATCTCGTATGATTCCATGTACATGAAATGTCCAGAACGGGCCAGTGTCCGTCCACCACCCGTTCCCACAGAGGCCCCACCTCACAACAGGGGCTCCTGAGAGGTGTCTGGCCTGGGTGCTGGGAGCACAGATCCAGAGCCAGGCTCTCTGCAGTAGAATTCCAGCTCCATAGTTTCTAATCCCGGGATGTTGGTTAAGTGGCTGAACTTCTCTGTGCCTCAGTTCCTCATCTGTGAAATGGGGGTAATGACAGCACTTACCTCACAGGGATTAAATGACTTCATTCCTAGAAAGTGCCTGGCCCTTGGTAAGCTGCTCTTAAGTGTAATCCATTAAGGAAAGCTTTAGTTGTTGGTTGACTGCTGGTCTCTTACCGTTTAAACAGAAACTCCTTGAGCACAGGGACTCTGACTAGCAATTCCTGTTCTCCAGCATTGCACAGGCACTGAATGAGTGAGGCTCTGGTCCTGGCTGTGAGGGAGAGGAGGTGATCTCCAGGCACCCTTGGCTCCCATCTTCTGTGGATCTGGGAGCCCAGGACACGCAGAAATCCCTTCCCCAGGCCATACACCATTCCTTACCTATCTGTGGGCCCAGCCCACACTGAGCCTTAGTCCACACTGAACCCCACTCTGCAAGGCACGGAGTTCACCAGGCCTCCAACTTGCCCTGCAAAGCACCCATGCTTTGTAGCGGCCTCAGGGCTATTCCAGTGCAGGAAACAGGTCCTGGCAAGCAGGACCTACCCTGTGGTGCCTCCATCCACACGGGCCACCCAGCCTCATTCACAGAGTTCTCCAGGTCAGCCGCCTGCCCTGCTCTGCACATGACACTCACATCAGGATTAACTCATTTTTGCAGAAGTAACCTCTGAAGACCAGCCCTCAGGTTTCAAGGCCCTGCCGGCTGCTCTGGCCACCTCTACATCTCCAAGGTTCCCGAGAGGAGAGTTCAAGGAAAGAATTTTCTCTGTCAGTCCATTCAGGCCTGGGTGGGCCAGAGGCGGCCAGCAGACCCGACATCTGAAAACACAGTGGCTGCATGCAAAAGATTACAGGCCTTTCGAAAGCAGAGCTGCCTAGCCCCTCGGGGACCATCTTCCTGGGCTGATGGACTGAGGGCCCCTGGCCCTTGGCAGAGTCTTGTGCAGGGGAAACTGAATCCCACCAGCAAATGTCAATGCATGCAATCGTGGCAGGCCACAAGTCGCTGCCAATCCAAAACCTATTCTTTCACAAATCCCAGAACAGACTTTTATTAGGTATGAGCCACTAGTGTAAATGTAGCTGCCACTACTTAAGAAATTGGAACTTAAGCCCCTCTTTCCTGCGTGTGGGAACATGAAGGTTTGTTTTGGCAGTCGGATCTGTTTCCAATCCAACTGTTAGAAAAATCACAGCAGGGCAGGGGTGAACATTATACGGGAGTGTGGATCACGTCTTGTTTTGCAATACCCCACAGTGTCTCACTTATATTAAGAGGAGGCTGTGAAAATCTTACAACACTCCTCTGAAAAATGAGCTTTCATTCTCTGACAAGGACATGTGAGATTTTGGTTCAGGAGACAGTTGGAGAGACGACCAAGCCAGACATCACGCAGCCCTTCCTAGGAGAGGTGAGGAGGTGAGCAGGGACTGGCCCAATAGCAGCAGGTCACGTGCCATGAACGTGATGTGTTGGGAGGATGGGGTCGCTCCCCACAGGGGACACCTCTGCATCAAAAGCGCTGGGTAATTTGGGAGGCCGAGGTGGGCAGATCACCTAAGGTCAGGAGTTCAAGACCAGCCTGGCCAACATGGTGAAACCCTGTGTCTACTAAAAATGCAAAAATAGCCTGGTGTGCTGGCGTGTGCCTGTAATCCCAGCTACCTGGGAGGCTGAGGCAGAAGAATCACTGGAACCCAGGAGGTGGGGGTTGCAGTGAGCCGAGATTGCGCCATTGCACTCCAGCCTGGGCTACATCCATCTCAAAAAAAAGAGTGCCGGGTGAGAGATGACTTGCGGCCTGATTCCCCAAACAAGAGGGCTCTGCTCCCCGGGACATCCCCAACACCTTCAAACAGCATAATTCCCCTTTCCAGCTCATCCAGTATTTAGCAGCCCTCCTCGGTTAGTCACAGCAGCTCCCTCTTGAGCCAGGCTTTGGAAGACCTGACATCAAGGTGGGCCACCAGGAGCAATGACCTTTCCCCACCTGCACCTGCACATGCACATTTGCCTCTGGGTCCCAGAATGCCCAGAGACACATGTGGATGGCATCGAGTGGTAGGTGAGGGTACAGAGTTTTCAGCCCCAATAATGACGTGCCCATAGTCAGATGTGGGTCTCGCAAAGCTGGGGTCACTAGAGATACCGCCAGTGTCTGGGAGCGGTCTCCTCCTGGGCCTGCAGGTTGACGTTTGCCCAAGACCCTGGCACTCGGTCTCCGTGTGGGCAGCTGTTAGACGTCAGCCTGCTGCCAGGCATGAAGCTGTGCTGCCTGCACTGCAGGCTCCCTGCACCCCGTCCAGCAGCAGCAGGGCTCCCAGTGTGGCTGAGATGTCAGAGGCACCCTCTGCACAGCCTGAGATAGGACTGGTGAGGCCACGATGAACTGGAATTCAGAGAGGATGAATCGGGTTGCAGAGGTTAATATTCTGCTCATGGAGAGAATCATAAGTGATCAAAGTCAAGGTCATAGAGGATGGTCTGACTTAGCCCCAGACCTGGGGCCAATCGTGAACTTCAGTGAGGGAAGACCCAGAGGCACTACTGAATGAATGACTGAATTAATTAGTTAATTTTTTTTTTTTTTTTTTTTTTTGAGACGGAGTCTCGCTCTGTCGCCCAGGCTGGAGTGCAGTGACCAGATCTCAGCTCACTGCAAGCTCCGCCTCCCGGGTTCACGCCATTCTCCGGCCTCAGCCTCCCGAGTAGCTAGGACTACAGGCGCCCGCCACCTCGCCCGGCTAGTTTTTTGTATTTCTTAATAGAGACGGGGTTTCACCGTGTTAGCCAGGATGGTCTCGATCTCCTGACCTCGTGATCCGCCCGTCTCGGCCTCCCAAAGTGCTGGGATTACAGGCTTGAGCCACCGCGCCCGGCCTAATTAGTTAATTAATGTAAGAACATTTAAACTTAACAGCCTGAATCCTCTGGAGAGATGCTAGATGCCACTCTGAGATGGGGCAGAAGGGTGGGGAGTTGACTGTAGGGCACCAATGCATGGAAGACAGGCTGGGAAGGAATTTGCAAGCATCAAATTATGAGGGAGGCTAGAACCACAGGGATGGAAGAAGCTAGTCAAGGAGAGTGGGAAGGGGAAGGAAGGAGAGAGGGCATGGGGGCTGAGAAAATATGAAAGTAGTGGGGGCTGAGCTAGAGAGGTTCATGAGACAAGTTAAGGAAAAGATGGGAAGGAATCTCCAGAATGTGACAGTTGGGAGGTTCCAGTGGTCACACCTCTGTCCAGCGTAGTCCCTGCAGCAATCATAATAATGGTAACGATCATTTAAAAATAGTAGGATTGACAATGGTTCACATCTGTGAATGCTTTCTAGATGTTCCAAGCACCTTTCCTATATTGAGTCTTTTAGTGCTCATAACAACTTTGGGAAATAGACACTACTACTTTTCTTATTTTGCAGATGAGGAAACTACAGCCCAGAGAGGGAAAGTGACTTTGCTGAAATAAGTGTCTACGGTAAGTGTCAGAGAGATATGAACCAGGCAGTCTAGCTCCAAACCCACATTCTTAAGCACTTCATTCCACCCCTTTGGTCAGAAGGGATAGCCAATAACTGAATCAATGCATGGGACAGGGTAGGAGGCAGGACTCTCACTGAAAGAGCTTGTCCAGGGTACCTCGGGGCTGCCATCCATAATATGGGGGGTTACCTACCCCCTTTCACCTGCTGGGAACAGAACGTGCGTTATTATACTCTCAACACTCTGGGGAAATGTCTTAGTATATACAAGGTTTAGTTTTTAATCTTAAACAAGATGAGGCCTCGAAGCCATTCACTCTGCCCCTGGTCCACAATGAAGGGAAAGGGATGTAAATGGAGACTCCAGTTCAGTACAGTCTGGACACAGCTGCCCATGAGAAAGAAGGGCAGAGAAAGGAATGCCTTCTTGTTCTGTGGGAAGTCGTGCTCACTTACTCATGTCTTAGGTATGAAGCTTCAGAAGTTGTAGCCAGATAAATTTGCATAAATATTTCAGATTAATCTTTTTTGATATTTTAAGAATATATGGGAAGAAAATGTAAATGTAAAATATTTATAAACTTATTTTACCTGTAACTTGCCTCGTCCCATAAAAGAGCTATTTAGGTAGATATGCTATAAATGTGTTACTATAGACATACAAGTAGAAATCATGACTATGACAAAGAGGAGGAAGCCAATTCTAAGGACTGAACAAGACAATATGATTTGGCATCTGTTTTTCATCAATGAATGCTTCCTGGCAGCTTGGGCAAAAAGGGAAATACGATGTATTACAAAGCTGTTGCCATAGACAGAGGAAGTAGGCTAATCCCTCTGGCAAAACACAGCTTTTCCTGGCACTCAATTCTGAAAGAAATTTCTCATGTGAAATCTTATACAAAAAACACAGCGAGTAATAGCCTTCTGAAACATCGGAGCATGAGACCTGATTTTTAAGGCCCAATGTCTTCACTGGGCCTCTCTGAGAGGATCCTTGACCTCCTGAGACACATTGTCTTAAGCTCCTAGAATTCCGTTTGGTTTCCTGGTTGAGGATTTAAAAATCTCATCTCAGAACTCTACGTCTGGTATAATGGCTGCCAAGGTGTTCTGTGGACAGGAAACACTTTTGAGGCAGTGCTGCTATCAAAAGAAGCAAATGGTCTGTCAAGGATCCCACCCACTAAATAGAAAACAAAACCATGAGCTGTCTAGTGCCAGAGCAGCGAGGAACCTGAGGAGCCACACTGTCCCAATGGCAACAGAGCCATGGCTATCAGGACACAAAGCCCTGAGTCAACAGCAAAGGAAACTCTGGGCTGGAATTTCCAGCTTTGCTGCATCCAGATCCTCAGAAATGGCCGATACAGTTCCACGGCAGTGTATCCCCACGGCTGCTGGCTGTTGGAGAAGCAAACCTGACCTGGAGGAAGAATTCTCCAATTTAGAGTAAGGAGTCCCACAAATGATGATCAAGCAATGAGCTCATAATCAAAGATGAATGTGGAAGAAGGCAAGGCCCTGTGGATGAGAGTCAACAAGAAGCCACAAAGATGTCTCTTCCCCATTCCGAAATGACCAGAAACGGAATTACAGAACAGCTACATGTAAAATGTTTACAGAAACATGTAATCACAAAGAGAAGGAACGAAGAAGAGACTACGATGATGGAATACGTTGTTTTGGGGAAATACAGCATCTATACCGAAAAAGTATAATGGTTGAAATAAAAACATTTAATGGGTGAGTTAAATAGGAGAGTAGATAAAGCTGAAGAATTAATGAACTGGAACATATATCAAAAATATATTACCAAGAATGCAATTTTATTAAGACATGATGCAGAAAATAAAAATGACATATGAGAACAGAATGAGTCCCAAAAAGAAATAATAAAAAAAATGGAGAAGAGGCATATTTAAAAGATAATATATATAAATTTCCTATGACCCAGTGGAAGAAAAAATACATTCATAACTCTAGGAAGCCAAACATCTGAAACAGGATAAATAAAAAGAAATCAACACCTATGTAAAATGATAGTATGCAACATTAAGACAAAGAAAAGATCTTAAAAGTATTTATAGAGTCCAGGCACAGTGGCTCACACCTATAATCCCAGCACTTTGAGAGGTCAAGGTGAGAGATCACTTGAGCTCAGGAGTTCGAGATCAGCCTGGCAACATGGCGAGACCCCGTCTTTATTAAAATATATATATTTTTTTAATAAAGGAACTTAAAAATAAAGAAGTAAAAATAAAAAATTAAAGAAACACATTTACCTTTAAAGGTATGACTATTAGAATGACAACAGACTTATCAACACAAACACTAGAAGCCAGCAAAAGGTAGAATATCCTCAAAGTGTTGAAAAAAAAAGTATCTGAAAGCCTAAAATTGTGTGTCCAGTAAAACTAACAATTAGGCTTTGCGCGTCTTACTATTTATTAAGTTTACTTCAATAAAAAATGAGAAAAATAGTAGCAGAGTGTGTATATTACAACTGATAGAAACAAATGAAAAGAAGGGAATGTGAACAACAAAATAAGATCATTATAAAGGTGAGAACTAGATAAGCCTAGAAAAAGTCAGACAATTGGAAATATTTTAAAAAGATAATTTTAAGTCCAAATAAATCAATAAATACTACATACATAAGTAGACTAAAGTTATTAGGTAAAAGAAACAGATTGACAGTCGGATGATTAAAAAATCCAGCTATGCACTGTTTACAGGAGACATACCTAATGCATAAAGGACATAGACATATTAAAAGCAAAAAGTGGCTGGGCATGGTGGCTCACACCTGTAATCCCAGCACTTTGGGAGGCTGAGGCGAGTGGATCACCTGAGGTCAGAAGTTCAAGACTATCCTGGCCAACGGTGAAACCCTATCTCTCCAAAAAAAAAAAAAAAAAATTAATCAGGCAGGGTGGTCCTTGCCTATAATCCCAGCTACTCAGGAGGCTGAGGCAGGAGCATTGTTTGAACCTGGGAGGCAGAGGTTGCAGTGAGCTGAGATCACACCATTGCACTCCAGCCTCGGTGACAGAGTGAGATTCGATCTCAAAAGTATAAATAACATAAAAGCAAAAAGCTTGAAAATCATACATTTAAAAATATACATCAGCCACAAAAGGAAAGAAAACAGAAAACATACACACACACAAAACCCGACAAAAACACCAACACTCTGAGAGATTTTTTAAATACACCGATGAAACCGGGACATGGTGCTATTTTAAATATTAGAGGATGGAAGAGATCTTGTTGCCTGAAAAGCAGGAGAAAGGAGGGATAATTTTACAGCGGAAAAATCAGACACACGTTGCCTCACCAGATGACTCAAGAGTAACATCACCAGCGATGTCACGTTGATTTTATGTGCCTTGATATAATGCGATGAGAATGGTACTTTGCCTCTGTGACCCTCCTCTTACATCTCCGTCAGCCCAGTCCAACCATGAGAAAAACATCAAACAAACCCAGATTGAGGACCATTCTACACAATACCTGACCACTACTCCTCAAAACTGTCAAGGTCATCAAAAACAAAGTCTGAGAATTTCTCACAGCTAAGAGGAACCCAGGAAGATATGCCCACTAATGTAACGTGGCATCACACAAACTGTCACGTCAGTCACTCAAAAAGTTAATCATGTACCTAATAAATGATCAACCATTCCACTCCAAGGTATACACACCCAAGGAAATGAAAGCATGTGTGCATACAAAGACTGGTCTAAGAATATTCCTAGCAGTCTTCTTCGCAATAGACAAAAACTGGCAACAATCCAAATATCTATCCATTCGTGAAAGGATAAACAAATTGTGTTAGAGACAGGCAATAGAATAGTACTTGACAATAAAAAAGAACAAATTATTTATAAATGCCACACCATGGGTGAATCTTGATATAATGACGCAGAATGAAAGAAACCGTATCAAGCAAAATGGTTCATGCTGTGTGATTACAGTCACACAGACTTCTTGGAAGCCCATCTGCAGGCAGACTTCAGGGGCAGCAGAAGCCATGGATATAGCCTATTCATCCCCATCCATCCAAGGAACACCCCCCTGGGCAGGCATGAGCTGTGAGCAGTGCCTGGGCCAACAAGGAACTCAGTGGGAGGTGGGAAGTAGGGTCTGGATGGGAGCAGAACTGGTGTGGGGCTGTGGTCATTCCTGATCATATTAACGCAATTATGTGTGGAATAAAGCTAGGATTTAACACTGCTGTTTCTAATTCTCACTAATGACGACAAGATTTTACTTAATTTATACTTCTTCCCTCACAATGAAAACCTTCTCAAAGATATTAATACAATTACTTAGGGTTACATATGTAAATCTGAATATATCACAGTTTCAAAACAATACCATTTTTATTACCAACAATAAGACTACTGAACACAGTTTAGGTTTTATTTGTGGTTCTTTTTATCTCTTTGTCCCACTTGGAATGTACAAATTACTGTATTTCAAAGTCACTCGAAACAATTCTGTGAGGTTAAGCCATCAATTTTGTATACAGGACCGTTTGTTTTCAATATTAAGAGATGGTTTTTATTCTTTTTGGTTTAATTTTGTTTTCTAGTTAAAAAATACTTGCAGGATTGCAAAGCCAGCTTAGAAAACAGGGTACATTTTTGTTTGTAGCCTTGTGGTTTATTCTTCCATTGTCTCTGTTTCAAAATAAAAGCAAATATGTAGACGCACTCCTGTTTCCTTTCTCTCACATAAAAGGCAGCATATTCTCTACACAGTTCTGCACCTGGGCTCCTCCAGTCAGCAATATCCTGACAGTCACTTTGTGGTGATACACAGAGTCCTCCCTTGTTGCCTCTTACAGCCCTACACAACAGCACACAGTGGGCGGACATCGCTTGTCCAGGCAGTCCCTTGGATGCATCCTTGAGAAACTTCCGGCCTTTAGCTTTACAAAGAGTGCTGCAAGTCACAGTCCTGTTCACGTGTGAGTTCCTGCTTTTGAGAAGACTCCATGTTGAATCCTCCCTGTCGCACTGTGAAACCTTCACTGGCCACTTTCCGTGCAAAGCCTCAGGTCTCTCCTCTAAGACACTGATGATAATAGTTTCCAGCTCATAGTTCAAAAGGGCCTGGGGCACGGTAGATAGTCAATAAATGTTTGCTGTTTTCCTTCATCTGAGAATCTTGATTTCTCATTCGTTTAGAATTCTAGGTTGATATTTCTTTTCTTTCAGCGCTTGAAAACCTCTTATGCCACTTCCTTCTGGCCTCCATAGTTCCTGACGAGCAATCTGCTGTCACTGACATTGTTTTCTCCCCATAAGTAAAGTGTTGCTTCTCCTTGGCTGCTTTCAAGATTGTTTCTTTATCATTAGATTTCAGAAAGTGGATTTGTGTTGATGTGGATTTCTTTGGGTTTATTGTATTTTGGATTTGCTCAGCTTCTTAAGAACTGTAGGTTTGTGTTTTTTGCCAAGTTTGGAACATTTCAGCTATTATTTCTTCAATTCTTTTCAGCTCATCCCTTTCACCTCTTCTTCTAGCATTCTGATGACACAAATGTTAGATCATCTATGATGATCCCATGGGTTCCTGAGGCTCCATTCCTTTTTTTCTTCTTCTTCTTCCTTTGGTCTATTTTCTCTCTGTCATTCAGATTGGGAAATTTCTGTTATATCCTATCTTCCAGTTTACTGATTCTTTTCTCTGTCATCTCTGTCCTGCTGTTGATACCATCTACTGGGTTTTTTATTTTGGTTTTTGCATTTTCAGTTCAGTTCATTTTGTTTTTATCTTTTCCATTTCTGTATGTTAAGACTCTATTCTTAATTTCTCATTTGTTCCAAACACATCTGCAATTGCTCACCGAAGCATTTTTATAATGGCTGCTTTATGGTCCTTTCCAGATAATTCTAACATCTCTGCCATCTCAGTGTTGGTGTGCACTGTTTTTCTTTTAATCCAAGGTGAAATTTTCCTGGTTCTTGTTATGACAAGTGGTTGTTCATTGAAACCTAGACATTTTGAGTATTACATAATATTCACAGTCTGGATCTTATTTAATCTTCTATCTTAGCCAGCTCCCATGATACCAATCTGGCAGGAAAAGATGGGGGGGTGCCACTGCATTGCTGTCAGGTGGGGGTGGACACCCAGGTTCCCCACTGGGTCTCTGCTGATACCCAAAGAAGAAAGAAGCTCTTTGGTACTGCTGTGGGGAGTTCCCGGGAGTTCTATCTCCTCACTGCTGATACCATCATGGCTGGGAGAGGCCACTCCACCGACACCATGGAGGAGGGCTGGTGTTTGGTTAGGGCAGAGCAGTTCTTATCTAAACAAGTGCATCTCGCTAGGCTAGCCCTCTCCGGGTCCTCTGGCTAGAGAGCAGGCTTTTGTTGTGAGGTCACCACCGTGTCATTCCTGGTGTCCCAGGGTCCCTAGCTGCCCACCTTCTTCTCCCCGTCATAACAGGCTTCTTACGTTTGTTTTATACATAACGTCCAGGGCTTTCAGTCGCACTTAGGAGGAATAGAGAAGCTATTTCTCCTCTCTTTTTTCCAGAACTGGAAGTTACTTGAAGCCTTTAAAAATATGTTTCAGATGCCAAAGTGAAACAAAACTAACACAAGGTCAGAGTACCTTTCCCTCTCTGGGATTCAGTTTCCCCATCTTTAAAACTTGGTCTAGATCCCAGCTTCTCCATGGATGGTTTACAGTAGCCCCTGAGAGCTTGTCAGAAATGCAGACCCTCAGGCACCTTCCCCTGCCCCGCTGCCGCACTGGACCTCCTGAATCAGAACCTGCATTTTTTTTTTTTTTTCAATAGATGGAGTCTCACTCGTTGCCCAGGCTGGAGTGCAGTGGCGCAATCTCAGCTCACTGCAACCTCTGCCTCCTGGGTTCAAGCAATTCTCTGCCTTGGCCTGCCTGGGAGCTGGGATTACAGGTGCCCATCACCATGCCCCGCTAATTTTTTTGTATTTTTAGTAGAGACGGGGTTTCACCATCTTGGCCAGGCTGGTTTTGAACTCCTGACCTTGTGATCCACCCTCCTCGGCCTCCCAAAGTGCTGGGATTACAGGCATGAGCCACTGTGCCTGGCCAGAACCTACATTCTAACAAGACCCCAGCTGAGTTCTGCATACTGAAATGGAAGAAACAAAGCTCCCGGTGACCTCTAAGGCCACTTCCAGCTCTGACCTTAACTATGCTGGGCTTTCCCACCTCCGTACCCCTGCCAAAACGCCCTGACCTTCCCGCTCTGGCTACACAGCACTAACCACCACCTAAGCACAGCACAGTCCCACCCCCACCCCACCCCAAGCATGAAGCTTCGTCTGACCCCCCCAACCTGGAGGGAGCCTCTGGACTCCTTAAACAACTGTACATGGATCATTAGTTAGCCATTCATCATGTGCTGTCTAGTGACAGCTTGTCTGCTTTCTCTTCAGCCACTATTTAAACCATAAATCATGTGTTATTAAGTTTTATATCTTCTCTGAAATCTAGGATGTGATAACTCCTGTGAAGCTCACGGGGAGCTGAGATCACACTTCTGTCCTTAGTGCTCCCCATCCAGTCCCTCCACGCAGGAAGTACACAAAGGCTTCATCATTTACACCAAGAAAGTGCTCTGCACACAGCTTCCTTGTGTCTCTACAGTTAATCATGAGAAAATGCTACGATAACTGATCTTAAAAAGAAGGATAAATGAATCTATTTTTTTTTGTTACCTTTTAAAAGAAAACATTTTTCTTCTTAATGGCAATACCCAGTGCTGGAGAGATTGACCTGAAACTCACACGTTGCAGTTAAGTTGACAGAATTAGAAAACCCATTGGCACGTGGGCATGGTGGCTCACGCCTGTAATCCTATCACTTTGGGAGGCGGAGGCGGGCGGATCACTTGAGGTCAGGAGTTCCAGACCAGCCTGGCCAACGTGGCGAAACCCCGTCTCTACTAAAAATGCAAAATTAGCCAGATATGGTAGTGCATGCCTGTAATCCCAGCTACTCAGGAGGTTGAGGGAGGAGAATGGCTTGAACCCAGGAGGCGGAGGTTGCAGTGAGTTGAGATCTTGCCATTGTGCTCTAGCCTGGGCAACAGAATGAGACTGTCTCCAAAAAAAAAAAAAAAAAAAACAAAGAGAAAAGAAAAGAAAACACATTGGCAATGCGTTGGATGGGACAAAGACGCCTCCAGGAAGCGCACTTCTGAAACTTTATATCTTAATTAAACAAAGGCTAAAGTTTACGCATATGAAGAGTCATATTTGTACAAGCAAAAGCCTGGATATAATGTAAATGCCAAACGCTGAACTGTGGCACGTGCATTTGACGGACACCCATGGGGCCATTTAAAGTCATTACAAAGGCTGTGTTCAAATGGAGGAAAATGCTCATTTCATACCAGGTGAGAAAATCAGGCTATAGAATAAATATATGCTATGATTATAACTCATATAAGCAAACAAGAGCTAAAAAGGAACTAGAAATTATATTTTATTAAAACTATATTTTAAGGTGGTGAGGCTGGGTTGAATTTCCTGTTCTTATTTTTTTCCCCCAACTGTTTCATTTTGCCAAATTTTCATCAAATTTTTAAAAACTTTCTTTTTTTTTTTTTTGAGACGGAGTCTCACTCTGTCGCCCAGGCTGGAGTGCAGTGGCGCAATCTCGGCTCATTGCAAGCTCTGCCTCCCAGGTTCAAGCGATTCTCCTGCCTCAGCCTCCCAAGTAGCTGGGACTACGGGCACCCGCCACCACACCTGGCTAATTTTTTTTGTATTTTTAGTAGAGACGGGGTTTCACTGTGCTAGCCAGGATGGTCTCGATCTCCTGACCTTGTGATCCGCCCGTCTCGGCCTCCCAAAGTGCAGGGATTACAGGATTGAGCCACCGCACCCAGCCTAAAAACTTTCTTTAGTAACACCAAAAGAAGATTCAAAGATCACCGTAGGACATCCACTGAGGAACAGATCAAAGCCTGTTTTCTTTGCAGGTTCATTCATAATTTCAGTATATGGGACCTGACAGCTCTGTGACATCTGAATTAAGAGCCCAGGCCTCAGCATGGAGAAATTCTCAGCAGCTACAGAGCAAAGGAGGTCTCCAGGCTGGAAACGACCCCCTTGAAAGAGAAGACCTTCATTCTTAACCTCTGGCTGTGAGTTGTCATTCCTTCTTACCCCAGTCCTTGCTAAGGTAAGACTCTGCAGAATGCAATGGGATGCATGCTTGTTAAAAGAAGGAAAACCTTTCAAAATATCCTTACTCTGCTTTCCACAGCACTTTGCTCGTAGGGAATCCCTAGTTCAATCCTAGTTCCTGGAGTAAGTCCTGGGGGAGGTCACACTCTGGAAGGAAGGCATGGGCTCAGGCCCACTTCACCGGTGCCCTTGGGTCCCCTGAGACACAGTGACCTGTAGGGGACAGCTGCCAGCCCTCCCACCAAACCACACAGGACCCCCAAGCAGCTCCTGAGCCTCCTCCTCCCTGAGACCATTCGTCCATCTGTAAACTGGGGACATTGATGCTTTCCCCACAAGTTAAATGAGGTGGTGATTTTCAACATCCTGGAACACTGCAGTGATTAATATGTGTTAGCATCTCAGATACCACCTACCAATTTGGCAAAACAACATTTTAACTGGTACCACTCATTGCCAGACGAAGATGAGCACTCTTGTACATTCCTATTGGGAGTACATATTTCATAATGATGCTTTTGGACAGCCATTTGGAAATACTAAGTGTAACTGAAGCTTCAGAAACCTGAGTGTCATCTGATCCAACAATTCCTGGGAATATGTTATAAGGAAAAGGGATATATGAACAAATTTGTATGAACATGGCTATTCACTATAGTAATTATCTGTAAGCAGAAAACTGGAAACAGCCTAAGCGTCCACTTGTAGAAGACTGGTTAAATGCATTTTCACACACGCTTGCAATGGTCTCTTAGCATTAGTGGTATCGTAGAATTGTAACTGATTACACAAAATACGATTATGGAATGTTGAGATATTTTGTGCAATCATGTTTACTGTGTAACTCTGTTTTGTGAGGACTTTATCTATACATTGAGACAAAGATACAAATGTACCAGATATCTGTGGTGTCCAATTTGAGAAACAGTAAATCCTTTATGGACTTTCCTGAACCAGATATATCCCGGCTGTCCACCCTGTGGCAGGTCAGATGTGAGTTGTTAACATGGTCCCAGTCCAGCAAGGGAGAGAGATAGATACAGAGAGTGCCAGGGAGAAAGGGGCAACAGAAAGGTGTCAGGTGTGCCACTGTGTGCCAGGATGTCAGCAGCCCTGCTCAGATTCTAAAATGAACCTTGAGGGTGGCCTGAGCGGCACCCTCACGCTGTGCCCCAGCTCAGAGAGGGCACAGAGCTTTGCATGAGGCTGGACGGGCACAGAAGATAATGACTTCCATTCTCTGTAACCTGCAAGTGCAAAAAGAGACATTCTCACGCCCCCTTCCACGCAGCCCTGAGCAGGCTTCGTCGGGACAACTGAGCACTCACTGAGCACCCGTGACCCAATCTGACAGGACTGGCATCCACTCCACGCCTGTTCAGCTCCTGCCACAAGCACATGCATCTTTGCATCCACGCCTCCCATTTTCCAGGTCATGGAAGTTCCCAGGGTCATGCAGCTAGTAAGAGGCAGAGCTGGGCTTTGAATTTAGAGGTGCATGCCCACCACACCACACCCACAGGCGTTAACCCGTGCCCAGTGGCAAAGGAAGCTACAGAAAGAGGACACATTCCAGAGGCAGGCTCAAGCTCAGGGAACAGCATGCGCGAGAGAGCAGATGGAGAGGATGAAGGCTGGATGTTCCGGAGCACCTGGCCACCTCATTCCAGACGGCATAGACCTGGGATGAGATGGGCTTCAGCTGGGCCTTGGAGGACATGATGGCCACAGAGCGGGTGGCGATAACACGTGTTGAGGCTTTACTGTGCTACCACGCATTGTGCCGAGTGCTGCCCCTTCTTAACTCACATCCCCCCTGCAACCTACGAGGTGTATATGCTTAGGGACTCAGTTTACAAATGATGACACTGAGGCACAGCACTTAAGTAGCTAGCCCAAGACCACACAGCTGGAAAGCAGCAGAGAGGATCTGAACCCAGCCCCAGTTTTTTAGTGGCTTAAAACAACACAGATGTATTATCTTAGAGTTCTGTAGGTCAGAAGTCCAGTATAGGTCTCACCAGACTAAAATCAAGGTGTGGGCAGGCTGCGTTTCTTCCCGGAGGCTCAGGGAGCATCTCTTTCCTGCTCATCCGGGTGGTTAGCAAAAGTCAGTTCCTGTGGGTGTAGGACTGAGGTCCCCAGGTTTGTGCTGCTGTAATTGAGGGTGGATCCCAGCTCCTAGAGGCCACTGCTTAAGGCCCCTCCCTCCACCTTCACAGTCAGCACAGGCAGATAGAGTCATTCTCAGGGTGCATCTCCTGCCTACCTTTTTCCATCATCTTCTGCTTTTTTAAAAAAAAAAAAATTTTTAAATTGCAGTAACATGTATGTAAGATTAAAATTTTGCCACCTTACCCATTTATAATTGTACAGGTCAATAGCATTAAGCACATTCACGTTGTTGTGCCACCATCACCACCATCCATCCATCCATCCATTCATCCACAGAACTTCTTCATGTTGCAAAACTGAAACCTTGTCCCCATTAAGCAGTAACTCCCCACTTTCTCCTCCCCCAGCCCCTGGCACCCACCATTCCACTTTGTCTCAATGAATTTGATGGCTCTGAGTACCTCATACAAATGGACTCAGGCTGTATTTGTCCTTCTGTGTCTGGCTTATTTCACTCAGTATGATGTCCTCAAGGTCCACCCATGCTGGAACATGTGTCAGAATCTCCTTCCTTTTTAAGGCTGATACTATTTCACTGTCTGAATATCCTGTAACACAGACCACTTATCCCTTCTTCCATCAACGGACATGGGCTGCTCCTGCATCCTGGCGACAGAACAGTGCTACTGTGAATATGCGAATCTCTTTCCAAGCCCTGCTTTCAATCATTTGGAGTATATCCCCAACAGTGGATTGCTGGATCATATGACAGTTCCATTTATCATTGTTTGAGGATCCTCTATACCGTCTTCCATAGTGGCTGCACCATTTTATATTCGGAACCCCAGCAATCTGAATCCATAACCTGTGCCCTAAAATTCACCATACTCGGTCCACATCCTGGAGCCACAGGGTCTGGGACCACAAAGATGAAGGGAACTGGGGCTCAGAGCCTGGGGGGAAGCTGACACAGCAGGCTGCTGCCCTGACAATGCACAAAGGGGCCACTTTGGGACTTCAGGGGTGTGGGCAGCACAGAAAAATCTACATTTGTAACTGACATGTACGGGAGGAAAAATACCACATTCCAGGAACGAGTCGCATTTTCCCAGCCCCAGAATCCCAATTCTTCATAGGGCCCAAGTTACTCTTAACCACAAATACAAAGCACCGGCAAAAAAGAGAAATTATGATGCGGCATGTTCAGAGCTTGTCTTAAAATTCAGAACAAAGCTCAGTAAAGGGACCAAGTCTCGTTTGTGTTTTCCGCTGAGATTCCAACTTATATTTAGAGCTATTTCTCCCCAGAGTCCAATGAAAGACAAGGCACTCTCTTCGAAGCAAACTTTTCCATGCTGAAGGAAGCTGCCCCATGTTGGAACGGATCCCACCCAAGAGCCATGTGCTGTGCACGCTTCTGGAAGGCAGCTGAGTGGCAGATGGGGATGACGGCGCTGTGCCAGGCTCAGATCCCACCCAGCCCTCCTGCGGACATCTGCCACAGGGGACTTTCCCCCTGGGATCCCCCCTGCCCAGGGCCTCCTCTGCTCCTCTGTACTGCCCCATGTGCAGCAGTCTCCAGCCTCCCTCCCTGCAGCCTCCATGCCCAGGCACTTTCTTTCTGCAGTCTGCCTTCCCAGCAAGGGGTGAGCGCTGGGTGTGAGCCTGTCCTTATTCTGGGCAGGGTCCGTCCAGGGGCAGCACCAGAACAGAATCACTGCAGAGGTTTCCATGGGGTGGAGGCCACTAACTAGCCACAGTAGGGACATGTCAGGTCCACAAACCTCCCTGGCCCTCGAGTGCCTGAAATCATTCCTGCTTTCATCCATCCCACTCCAGGCTCCTCAGGCCTCTGACCTACCTGCCCATCCTGGTGCACTCAGCACCCCTCCTTCTTCACCCAGGAAACAGAAGGCCTTGGGGCAACCTCTCACCCTCCAACACCTACCTTTCCTTCAGCTCGGATCCCCGCTCCCTGCCTCTGCTGGACCCTAGGACTACATCTGCCCCGGCTCTACGGCTGCAGGGCCCTCAGCTTCCTGCACACTCAGGGCTTCTCCCCCTTGAACCTGCCACCTGCACGGTGCCCCTTCCCTCCGCGGCCCACTCGCCTGCTCTCCTTCCCTTCCACACCTCCCACCCACACTGAACCCACTCCCCCAGTGACGCACCCAGCGTTCAAAGGAGGTCTCAGCTGCTGGATGGAGTGGACCCGGTCCAGTGCTGGGGGTCACCTGGGCCTTCACCACCCTGCCAGCTGCCTCTGCACGCCCCTCCCTTGTCTTGGCTGGTTCCTCAGGCTCAGTTCCAGAGCCTCTTCTCTTTTTGTGTCTCTTTCTCTCTCTGCAGAGCCGTCTGGAGGCCTCGCCTCCCTGCCAGATCCTGAGCTTCAGAACCAAATACTCCGCAGCACCCCGGTGCTCCACCTGCCCCGTCCTCGTCCTCACTTCCACCACCCTACCCCTCCCTCCCACGCCTCAGGGCCTCCCAGCCCAGGTCACGAGAAGCCTCCCTCACTGTTTGCCCCTCTCCCCTCTTTTATCTAATAACATCCAAACAGCTGCAGAAGAATCGCCCACCTCCTGTACCTCTGGTCCCCAGAGGCTGAGCAGACTGGCCCTCGCTCACAGCCCCACTGAGGCCTGGCCTCCTAACATCCCACCCGCACCAACTCAGATGCCAACGTGCCCAAAGGCACTGCCCAATGACGGCTCTCTGCCAGATCTCTCTGGTTTTAAGTTCACCTCTCCTGACTACGGTGTGAAAGGACAGATGCTCTGAGCACCAGTGCGCCTCTTCACCTCCTCTCTGGCATTCCCTGCAAGCATCCCTGACCTGTCTCTTCCCCAGCCCCCTGCCACCAGGCAAAAACTCGACTTTCTAACCGTGCTGAACTCTTATTTCCTGGAATGCGCCAGGCTCTCTCTCTTTCCATGTACTGTTTGATCTGACTAGAGAAGACGTGCATTTATCCACTTGCCAATTTCTGCTTTCCTTTCTTAATTCAGGTGTTGCTTCCCTTTGGAAGCTTTCTGCCTCCTCAGGCCTGGCGGGTGCCCCTCCTAGTCTCCCCCAGGCTCCCCAGATGCTCCTTGAGGGAACGTGCCCACCTTGTCCACGCTGTGATCCCTGCACCTCACACCTATCCTGAAGCAAAATAATCAGTAGTTAAATAAGAGGAGGAGGGCACATTACGGGCTGTGTGTGTGACGAGTAGCTGTTGGGAGCAGGCTTCCTGCGCACAAAGCTGCAACATCTGTGGCTTTGTGTGTGGAAAGTGCCTGTCACTGAGGCAGGCCTGCCTCCACATCAACACGCTGGGCCAGGACTCAGTGGGGACAGGGCCCCCAGGTTGCAGGGTGCTGCCACAACCATCCTTCCATCCATTCACCACCTGCCCACAGCCAAGAAACAGGCAGAAGTGCCCAGCAAGGCATGGTGAGCCATACCAAGGAAATGCAAGCCCCCAACAGCTGTCAGTCTTATTCCACTACTGGATTCCCAATGTCTAGAACAGTGCCTGGCAAACATGTGGCTTAACAAAGATTTCTTAAAGGGATGGGTAAGTGGATAAAAGCAAACCTGTATCCCTAACTGGCGGGTGAGAAATGAAAAAAGCAACAGCCCCACACCAAAGGCACAGTGGAAGGCCTTAGAATGCTCCCCTGAGATCTGTCTAGACACGGGCACTGTGGAGGGAGAGGGCCCACGTCCCTGTCACGAACAGTGCTAGGCAGTGTGCAGGAAACACGCTAACAGGAGAGTCTGCTAAATCCAACCGAACGACACCTTAGCCTCACGACAGGTTCCCTTCTCTCTCTCAGTTCTCTCTTAGGGCTCAGACTCTCGGTGACAGCAGTTTTTTTTCTTTTTTCTTTTCTTTTTTTTTTTTTTTGAGATGGAGTCTCGCTCTGTCACCCAGTCTGGAGTGCAGTGGCGCGATCTCAGCTCACTGCAACCTCCAACTCCCTGGTTCAAGTGATTCTCCTGCCTCAGCCTCCCAAATAGCTGGGATCACAGGCACATGCCACCATGCCCAGCTAATTTTTATATTTTTAGTAGAGATGGGGTTTCACCATGTTAGCCAGGATGATCTGAATCTCCTGACCTTGTGATCTGCCTGCCTCAGCCTCCCAAAGTGCTGGGATTACAGGCATGAGCCACTGTGCCTGGCTGGCGACAGCAGTTCTTTTTGCTGAACAGCATGATGTAGTCTGCAGTCCTTTTCACCTCTTTTATCATCTTGATTTTCTGCCCGCACCCCCAGTTTGTAGATGAGGAAACTGTGAGCTCAGGGGCAGAACCCTGTCAGCACTGAGCCCAGGCCTCCGACTTCAAGGCCAGTGCCCTGTCCACCCTCACAGGCCATAAAGCCAATGGCTGCTGCAAACCCAGCTGGTGTGGGGTGTGTAGACTCACAAGTCTCCCTTGACCAGGCAATGTACATCCATGAAGGGTCCGGGAGCAATACAACAGGGAGTATCAGGCTGTGGGGAACAAGGGGCAGCGCCCTGCACAATGCCACACAATTCTGACAGGGACTGCCATGTGGAAAACTGGGCCCTGTGTGGTCTGATCGCCCAGTTTTTCCAAGAGAAGCCAGAAATCATGATTTTAAAATGAATTTTCCTGATTTTTGACACATTTTCGTAGCTGGATGCATCTCATAGGTGTCCGTTTGCAAACCCTGGTCTGCCTGTGTTAAAGGATGTTTGTCTCCCTGGTCACTGGTGCTGCCCATCACTGTATCTAAGAGCCTAGCACAGAACATAGCAGCCTCCAGGCCTGCGATAAATACTGTCTGGTGTAGTGGTTATTGGTTGGCTGGATGAATGAATGGTGTATAGATGGATGCATGGGTGGATGGATGGATACATATATGGAGGATGGTCAAATGGACAGACAGTTGACAGATGGTCAGATGATGGACAAACGCATGGGTGGATGGATGGATGGATGGTCAGATGGATAGATGGTTGGATGAAAGGATGGATAGATGGACAGAAGGATGGATAGATGGACAGATGCATGGGTGGAGACATGAAGCACAGATGGAGGATGGTCAGATGGATAGAGAGTTGGGTGAATGGATGGTCAGATGATGGACAGATGCATGAGTGGATGGATGGATGGATGGATAGATGGAGGATGGTTAGATGGTGTGATAAATGGATGGATGTATGCATGGATCCATGAATGGCTGGACAGATGGATGTTGGATGGTCAGATGGGTGAATGGATCGAAGGATGGATGGATGGCTGCTAAGGAAGGAGGGAGGACTGGGAAGGAATCAATGTGTGACTAGTAAGATTGGACAGTCCTTGACTTTGCTGCCAGAGCAGAGGCTCAGTGGAGGTAGCCAGTCATTGGTTCCCCAACTGTAGTGCAGACAGATCTGTCAGTTACTCCGAGACCTCTTCCGAACTGCACCAACACCTCATGTGACTCCTACATATTCTCCTCATCACTGAAGAACTGATATGGAAGCTACTAAGGCCAAAGGACAAAAGCTAAGCCATTTTGGACCAGAGCTCAAGGTTCTGTCGATGTGTTTGGGAAGAAAGCACCTGTGAAACATCTCTAAATGTGACAAAGCCACAGGAACCAGGTTGCCCTGTCCATGATCAATGAGACAGAACAGACAGGAGGGGAGCACATGTATTCAGGAGTGAGGTGGACCAGAGTTCCAATTTCAGCCCAGCTACATATTAACTATGTGACCTTGAGCAAATCCCTTCTCCTTAAGTGAAGCTTAAGTGTTTTCATCTGTAAAATGAGGTCAGGCATTCCACTTCCTACCATGCTGGTGAGGATTCAATGAGATAACATTCTGTGCACGACCCCAGCATATAGACTGGTTAATAGTAAACAATCAATCACTGTTAGTTCAATTTCATTCCATTCAGTTGTCCAGATAGTATTAGGAAACGAAGAATTTATAGGAATAATTTACAGAAATTCACAGTCTTGTGTCACTTAACAACAGGGATATATTCTGACAAATGTGTCCTTAGGTGATTTTGTCATTGTGTGAACTTCATAGCGCGTACTTACACAAACTTAGATGGCAGCGCCTACTCTAGGCTGTGTGGTGGAGCCTATTGCCCCAGGCTACAAACCGCCACAGCATGTCACTGCACTGAATACCATAGATGATTGTAACACAGTGGTGAAAGTATTGATATATCTAAACATATCTAAACATATAAATATGGTATTATAATCTTACGGGACCACCATCATATATGTGGTACATCATTGACTGAAATGTCGTTACACGGTATATGACTTTATTATATTTACTCACTGAAACTATTTAAAGCCAACATTTAGGAATAAGGTCAACTGTGCATCAATTGATGAATGGATAAACAAAATGTGGTCTATCCACGCGATGAAATATTATTCAGCCATGAAAAGGAATGAAGCACTGATGAATGCTACAACATAGATGAACCCTAAAGTCCTTACACCAAGTGAAAGTCAGCAACAAATGGCTACTTATTTTATGATTGAATGTATATGAAATATCTAGTCTAGGCACAGTCATAGAGACAAAGTAGTTAAGAAGTTACCAGCGGCTGGGAACGGGGGTATAAAGGGAGTTATTTATTAATGGCTACAGAGTTTCTGTTTGGGGTTATGGAAATTTTGGCAATAGGTAGTGGTGATGGTAGCACAATATATTGGGGATGTAATTCATGCCACTGAATTGTACCCTTAAAATGGCCAGCATGGCAATCTTTATGTTGTACCACAACAACAGCAAAAAATTTCAAACAAACCAGAAAAAGAATACGGTCTTAGCAAAGAAAGGATTCTTCTAGTCTATCTAAAAAAAGAAAGAACTTTGTGCCATATAAATATTAAAAACATTCAGAGTTAACTGGATGAAGGTGTCTTTTGCCCTCTGAGATCTAAAATGTGTTTTCAGTCTATGAAATGAAATTTGGAAACATGACCTGGATGTTTTGCTTTATGTAATTTGGGGGCAGGAGAGAGAAAAAGAGAAAAACTAACCAGGCGAGTTACTGCCTTTGGAAAACAACCAGCCACAGAACAGATTTTTGGTCCTCTCAGACGAAGACACACATATTCAGCCCACGTGAGTTCCAGTGCGTGCAGACAGCACAGTAACAGCAGCAGTCATCGACCACACCCGGGACCGGGGAAGAACTCACCACGCTTCCCCATTCAGCCAAGAGATTGTTCAAAAGCTGCACAAATGCTAACCCCAGTCATCCATTCACAGCAGCCCTCAGCCCACCGCTGTGGCTGCCCGGGATCGTGACGAGCCGGTGGTCAGCACATGTAACGAGGCAAGGGGGTCACTGGAGAAAGAATGTACCCAAGGGCAGGTGATGTGCTTGTATCTGAGGACAATGGGGTAGTGGTGGAGGGCAGGATAGGGGCACTGTCTGTGATCCTCCCACAGTCTGATGACAGGACCGACACCAGAAGACGTGATCCAAGCAAGTGCTAAGCACCTATGCAAGGGCACTGCCCAGGACCAGAAGTGGCCTCCGGGGACTGCCAGTGAGCTCTGCCGAAGTCTCCCCCTAGTCTCTGACAAGAAGATCCACCTTGACGCTCTGGACCCCAAGCGTGGCTTTATGGTTCCATTTTAACACAGAGATCATTTCAGTAATGAGTTGGGCTCCCCCCGCCCTACACTCTATTTCCCTGGCCCAGCCTCTCATCTACGTCCAGAACTGAATGTAAAAAAACTCCGGCTGGGCGTGGTGGCTCACGCCTGTAATCCCAGCACTTTGGGAGGCTGAGGCAGGCAGATCACCTGAGGTCAGAAGTTCAAGACCAGCTTGGCCAACATGATGAAACTCCGTCTCTACTTAAAAAAAAAAAGAAAAAAAATAGCTGGGCGTGGTGACGAGCGCCTGTAATCCTAGCTACTTGGGAGGCTGAGGCAGGAGAATCACCTGAACCTGGGGAGGTGGAGGTTGCACAAGCTGAGACCACGCCATTGCACTCCAGCTTGGGCAACAAGAATGAAACTGTCTCAAAAAAAAACAGGAAAAGAAAAAGAAAAAGAAACCTCTATGATGTGCACAAGTTCCGAGCAATCTACACAGCCTGGAGTTGAACATGTCACTGGGAACCGACCAACCAGGAGCACCTCCAAAGCTCTGCTCCCGTTTAGCCACAGATGGAAATCTTCATCTCTGTGTCCATGGAAGCTCGAAGACGGGTGCTTTCCTGTCATTTCCTTTCATTTATTGCCATGCTTTATCAGCGCCCGTAATTGTTTCCATCACCAAACCAACAGCATATGTAAACCAGCACACCCTGAAAAAAATTCAGAGATCTTGAATGATGAACAATCGGAAGGAAGCTCTGCGCAATGTAGGCAACACACATTCCAGATTCTGACATCTTTGTTCTCCCAAGGATCACTGTGGGATGGAGCCGCAACACCGCCTGAGCTGTTACCCGGGACAGGCAAGTTCCGCTACCTGCCCTCTGAACACGGCTGCCACTCACTGCAACCACTGTTTCCTGAGACCTCTCCTATCAACCACCCTTCTTTTTCATGATCTCTGACAAGGACTTCAAAAATACAAACCTCCACAGGAATGAGCGTCCGCGGAGATACTGGTTCTGTGTCATCCGCGGGGATACTGGTTCTGTATCATACGGTGAGGGTCTCTGGGGCACAACTGCTTTCAGTAGGGCAGTGTATCAGCCAGGACCTTTATCTCCAAGGGTGAGAACCTGGGTCACGCTAGCTTAAAGAACAAAGAGAACGTACTGCCTCTCTTGACTGAAAAATCCAGGAAGATTCAGGTCTGGCTGGATCCAGGCACGCCAATGACATCACCAGGGCTCTCTCCTTCCCCATCTATCAGCTCTGTTTCCTCCATGTTGGCTTCATTGCCAGGGGAGCCCTCTTCACATCGTGGCCCCCCACAGCTCCAGAGCACATCCTGCCAGCTCTCCGCAGTGGAAAGACACCCTCTCTAGTTCAGAAGTTCCAGGAAAATCCTAGAATCTGTCTCTTATGAGAATAACTGGGTCACGTGGGTATCACCAGAGCCTGGTGGTGGGGTCAGCCCACCCCAAGATACATAGCTTGGGAATGGGGTAAGGGCTTTACCCGAAGGGAAATCAGGGAACTGTCACAGGAAGGATGGGGGATAGATGCATCCAGAAAAAATAACTTATGCTCAGCACAGGCAAAGGTCCTGGAAATGGTCGGGCCTTGACCTGACCAGCTCTGGCCCGTACCAGCCTCCTCCCCCATGGACCACCTGGCCACGCCTGCCCATTCTCCTGCAGACCTGGCCGACTTCCAGGCCACACTGACCCGAGGCAGGGCTGGCTCTTGCCCTGCTGCCTGCCTGACACCTCCTACGCCCATGAAGCAGGGCCTTCTTTTTTCATAAGGGCCTGTGTCTAGAGTCCTAACAGGCCATGGGCTCCACAACAGACCCACAGATGCATTCCCTGACTCACTCACACAGCAATGCAGTCATTCATTCATTCAACAGCTGTCTGGGAGCCCGGCACTCTGCAGGACTCCATTTACCTGCACACCACCCGTTTAAACTGCGAAACTCTTTATGCTATGTGTTTTCATTCTAAGATGAAGAAAGAAACTAGGTCAACAAGAGGTTAAATAACTCAGCTAAGCTCACACGACTGGTAAGAAATGGCGACACAGCGTGCAGACCTCAGGACCCAAAGGCTTTACCTAAAAAAATCAGTGCAAAATGGAAAAAGATAATGTGTCCAAGGCCCATAGGAAAAACTTCATCGACATAGAAAAATGAAGATCAAGTATAATGTATCCACAGGCGAAGCATGGCCTATGCCAGAAGCACTGGAGAAGAGCCCAAAGCTCTTTATACCTCATCAGCCACCTTAGGAACACAGGCCTGCCCTCAAGACCTCCATATACCTCTAGAGGGAAAGCAAACTCATACCAACTTGAAGATGGCAACAGCTTGAGGTAGTCAGCACTGCACAGGCAGGCTCAGTGGAGGCGAGTGTCCTGGGAGTGCTGGGAAGGAAGAAAGCACAAGGGCTGGAGTAATCCAAGAGGGCTTCCTGGAGGTGGTGAGGCTTGGGGTCCTCGAGGAGAGAGGGCAGAGGGCCAGGGAATGAGCAAGAAAAGCATGTGGGAGAGAGTAGGCCCTGGGTCAACTCCTGTGGGTTCTGCCTTTCCAACATCCTTCCTATACTTCCAGTAGTACCCTTCTGGCTGCCCTGGGGAACCGCCCCTTTGCCTGGATCAGCCCATGTGGGTCTGCAGGAGCTGACTCTATCCCCCAACCTGAGGGGCCAAGAAAAGCCCCACACCCTCTCAGTTACAGTGACAGGCTCACAGGACATGTGGCTGTGGCTGGACCAGGGAACATCCTCTATGGGACTCTGCTGGCATGCTGAGCGGGAAGGACATAGGCCTGGTGGGGAAGTGTCTGCCTGAGAATGAGGCCAACACAGAGGACTGCAGAGCCCAGAGGTGAGCAAGCCCACCAGGAGGACATCTGCGGCTCCTGAAACCAGCAAACTCCAGAGCCCAGTAAGTTCCCTTTGATGCTGAAGCCAGTTTGAGTCATGTTTCTGTCACCCGCAATAAAAGAGTCCTGATGCTGCCGTGGAGCTTCTCGGGGGAAGAGAGGGGCCAGGGAGTGAGTCTACAATGGGGTGTTTCCATTGCTGGGTCCAGGGGCCAAGGACAGAGGGGGTTCAGGCAAGCCATAAAGGACCTGAGCCCCGAAATGTGGATTCAAACTCAGATGGCAGCCCCCAGTGTTCTCTCAGCCTCACTCCTCTGCTATCCAGACATGAGGCTCCATAAATGGCAGCTGGAAGAGGGTGAAAGAGTGAGTCCGTTGCACGCTCCTGCACTCCTGTTTATTCCATTAACTGCTGTATGCAACTGTTCCTATCCAAAAAGACGGCCTCCTTCATCCTAGCACCCCAGGGAGCCGTGGTGGGCAGGAGAGGGCCCAGGCCAATTACAGCCAGGACGGGGAGAGGAAGCTGAGTCCAGAACCCAAGCCACATCCTGCAGGGCACTTGGTGTTGAAGGGAGTCAAGGCCAAGTCAAAAAAGGGGGGAGTTGGGCCCCAGAAGCGCAGCCCAGATGGGTGTGGACAAGCAGGGCTCAGGGAGGCAGCAAGGCAAGGGGTCCTCGGTGAGGAGAGTCAGGGGCAGCTCCGGGCATGCTGGTAGCAAAAGTGCTGGACCTGCGGCTGGTCTGAGCTGGCTGACATCCACCCTCGCCCTGAGAGCTCTCCCTTATGTTCTCGGGTGAAAGAGCTGGGGTCTAGATGTTTCCACACCGTCCCTCCAGCCTCCTGACTTCCTGTGTGAAGAACCTTGGCCTTTTCCATCTGTCTGTCTTGAGATCAGCGGATGACCCCCTCATCTCTCTCCCCTGGGCCTCTGCCAGCTCCAAGGGGCCTCCGGGCACCCCGCAGCCTTCCAAGAGAATGTCTCCTGCTCAGGTTCTGTTTCCAGGAGGCGGCTGGCCCGGGTGGACGGTGTGTCCCGAGCTTGCATGGGCACAGCACCACGTACAAACTGTCCTCATGACTCGGTTACCAACGAGGGGCCGGGGAGGCGTGGCCTCTGCAAAGAGCTGGAGACAACTGCACATCCCCAGTGGAGCACAACCTCAGTCAGCCCTTAGTGCATGCTCCGTGTGCTCCCGGGGACCCCACGGCCTTCCACTACAAGCTGCCACTCAGACGCCCCTGCCCATGCCCCTGCCCGGCTCCCTGCAGCCTGGATACGGGAAACCTGGCTGAAGGCTGATGGGCTTGGCCTCAGGCAAATGCAGCACCTTGTTCCCCAGATACAGCCCGAAATGGAAAATGCCAAGATAAAATGTTTCCAGGATTTCTTGGCATGACATAGCTCCCCACACTCACACACACAAAAGGATGACTTAAGCGTAAATGAATCAGAAACACCTGCACACTTTTCTGAAAATAAAACCGAATTTCACATTCAAGGGGAAGGCCTAAAACACATGTGGCGTTTTGGCAAACACCAGGGCTTTCGGCGGCGACATCCGTGCACCTCAGACGCGGTTCCTGCTCCCGGCACTGGGACTGCACCAGTCCCCGCCTCTGGCCTTCTGTCGCCTGTTCTACCCCTCAGCTTGCTCACCCCCAGAAACCCTTGCACCTCACCTGGGACAAGTCCTGGTTTAAATGTTAGCCCTCATTAAAGCTCTTCCTCACTTAAGCCCACTCACGATAACCCATTTACCCTTTCACTGTCTCGCGCACTCCCTACGGGGAGACCTGTGGTGGTTTCTGCTGTCTCCGCGGCCCCCTTTTCTGCAATGACGGCCTCATTTTTCTCCCTGCCTTCCCCATCCCAGGTCATGGGGTTGAGTGGGACTGACCCCACTCCCCACTCGCTTCAGGGATGGGCACACATCTCTGGGCTGGTCTTCACTCCCTGGCCACGGTGATTAGTTCCAAGATGAGCAAGTGACTTGCACTCGTTAAATGTGAGTCAAGGCCAGGCACAGTGGCTCACGCCTGTAATCCCAGCACTTTGGGAGGCTGAGGCAGGTGGATCACAAGGTCAGAGTTGGAGACCAGCCTGACCAACATGGAGAAACCCTCTCTCTATTAAAAATACAAAATTAGTCGGTATGGTGGCACATGCCTGTAATCCCAGCCACTCGGGAGACGGAGGCAGGAGAATTGCCTGAACCCGGGAGGCGGAGGTGCCAATGAGCTGAGATCACGTCACTGCACTCCAGCCTGGGCAACAAGAGCGAAACTCTATCTCAATAAAAAAACTGAGTCAATCCCTCAATGCTTGGACTCTTCTCCCAAAATGAAGGGAAGAGGTGCTTTGTGTCCACTGGGATTTCTGATCCCAGAGTTCTTGGCAGCTGTCTTGCCACTGCTTAGAAACGGTGTATCAGTTACCTATCACCTCAAAACAACATGACCTAAAGTGACCTAAAATGCAGTGACCTAAAGCATCAACTTATTGTTTCTCAGGGTTCTATGGCCTCGCAGGGCTGGGCTGGGCGGTTCTGCTCTGCAGAGCTACGGCTGAGGTCCCTCGCTGCTGTCCTCCTTAGGGAGCTTATCTAAGATGTCTGGAATGTCTGACATGGCCTTGTTGTCCACAGACTCTCTCCATGTGGCGTGTCTTCGGTGACAGTCTAGCCCTGGGCTCCTTTGCGTCCGGGTGGCTGGATTCCGTGAGGATGTGTTGCAAGAGGACAACCCTAATGCGCAAGTGGCTCATCAAGCCTCTACTTGTATCACACTTGCGAGTGTCCAGTTGGCCAAAACAAATCACAGTGAAGCCCAGAGTCAGTGTGGGAGGGAACTGCACGTGGCGTGACCGTCACAGTCCTGGTTTCTCGGGGGCCACAGTATGACTGTGTAACACAGAGGTGTGGGCAGGAGTCGTCCCTTCACTCCTGGTTTCTTGGGGGCCACAGTATGACTGTGTAACACAGAGGTGCGGGGAGGGGTCATCCCTTCAGTCCTGGTTTCTCAGGGGCCACAGTATGACTGTGTAACACAGAGGTGCGGGGAGGGGTCATCCCTTCACTCCTGGTTTCTCGGGGGCCACAGTATGACTGTGTAACACAGAGGTGCGGGGAGGGGTCATCCCTTCACTCCTTGTTTCTCGGGGGCCACAGTGTGACTGTGTAACACAGAGGTGCGGTGGGGGGAGTCATCCCTTCAGTCCTGGCACCCAGTGATGCCTGAAGTGAGAAATCCACCCGTGGCCTTTCTAGTTACATAAACCAAAATCAAACAAACAAAATTCATGTTTTTTATTTAGTCACGCCACTCAGAGTTAAGTTTCTATCACTGACAAATAGAGGGACGGATGCTCCCTCCATGCCAAGCCCAGGGTGGACACGAGGGACACAGACTGAAAGCAGCAGACACCGCTGACTTCACAGGCAGAAGCGCTCCCAGGCCTCTGTCTCCCCAGCCAAACTACCCATCTCCTGTGAATGGCACCAGACCTCAGACCTGATTTAAACTCCTCATGTCAGCATGGTGCCAGGCACACAAGAAAGGGCCAGCAGAAGTGCGTGGATGAACTGTGATCATAGTGCACGCTTCAAACACTGCTGTACAACACCTCTCAAGTCTTGTGCTGGAAGGCAACAACTCTCAAAATCAACCAGGTATTGTTTAACTTTTAAGACGAAGGAAGATCCCGCTCTAGCAGCCAGGCCTGGGCTTTCCAAAGAAGTCCACGTCTGATAAAACCTGTTCCATAACCGTTTTTCTACCGTCTTGCCCCGCGAAGTCTAGCCTCTGTTGAATCCGGAATACTGAAAATCAGCATGAAAGAACAGGAACGCTGAATTTGAAACCTACAGATGCACAGGGGTTTTAAGCAGGTCCACCATTTTTTTGAGATTCTTCCCATCAAAAGGCAGAGTGTGGGCCAGGTGTGGTGGCTCAACCTATAATCCCAGCACTTTGGGAAGCTGGGGTGGAAGGATCATTTGAGCCCAGGAGTTCAAGGCCAGCCTGAGCAATATGGCAAGACTCCGTCTCTGCTAAAAATAAAAAAGATTAGCCAGGTGCGGTGGTGCATGCCTGTAGTCCTAGCTACTCAGGAGGCCGAGGTGGGAGGATCATTTGACCCTGGGAAGTGGAGACTGCAGTGAGCCAAGTTTAGGCCACTGCACTCAAGTCTGGGTGACAGAGAGAGACCTGTTTCAAAGAAAAAAAAGGCAGAGTCTAACTTCTGTCCCCTTTGAATATGAACCAGACTAAATCACTTGCTTCTAATGAAGAGAAAGTGACAGAGTGATACTGCATGGCTTCCTGGGCCACTTAGGAAAGGCGATGCAGCCTCCTCCCAGCTCCCTCACCCGTAGAACCCAGTGGCTATGTTGTGAGGAGGCCAAGCAGCCAGACCAAAGACCGGTGTATATGTTGCAGCCACAGCTCCCTCCAGCTGAGGTTCCTGCCACCATCCAGCATAACCTGCCAGACAGGTGAGTGAGCAAGCCTTCAGAGGATCCCAGCCCCAGCCTTGTTCTAGCCTCCCTCCCAGCTGACACCGAGTACAGCAGAGACCAGCTGTCTTCACTGAGCCCTAATGAAATTGAAGATTCATGAATGAAATAAGCATTATTTCTTTGAGGCGGAGTTTTGCTCTTGTCGCCCAGGCTGGAGTGCAATGGTGAGATCTCGGCTCATCGCAACCTCCGTCTCCTGGGTTCACGCGATTCTCCTGCCTCAGCTGGGATTACAGGCATGCGCCACCACACCCGACTAATTTTGTATTTTTAGCAGAGATGGGATTTCTCCATGTTGGTCAGGCTGGTCTCAAATTCCTGACCTCAGGTAATCCACTTGCCTCGGCCTCCCAAAGTGCTGGGATTACAGGTATGAGCCACCATGCCCGGCCGAAATAAGCATTTTAAGCTACAAACTTTTGGGATCATTTGTACCACAGCAATAGATAATGGGAACAAGATGGAAGGGACCACTTTTCTTGCCCCGAGAAGTCTAGCCTCTGTTGAATTCTGGAATACTGAAAATCAGCATGAAAGAACAGGAATGCTGAATTTGAAACCTGGGAAAGGTCCAGAAGATGGCAGTGACTTGCCCCAAGGTGACCCGGTGTGGGGTGGGAATCCAGGCCTCTCGATTGCATGTCTAGTGCTCTCTGCATGACCTGCCTGGGGCTGACACAGCTCTCATTCCAAACCCCTGTGGCCTGACCGAGCTCTGTCAAGATGAAGGTCTTCCTGTTAAGGATGGAGAGACGGAAAGATTAAAAGAGGCTGGGATCCTGAAACACCCCTGAGCAGACACACCAGCCCCGGACTTTCTGCCTCTGGAATTATCATCCTGCAAGAAGATAATCCCCATATGTTTAAGTCAGGGATTCTGTTATCGGCAGCCAAATGCAAGCCTAACGGATAGGCTGGCTTTTAGACTGCACTGGATTCCAAGTTCCTACTGTGGTCTTCCCAAGCTTATTTTGTTATTGTTGCCAAAAACCATGTAACTGAGATGTAACTACCAGGGGCCAAGCTGAGAGAGCTTCCCACTGCCCTGCTAGGCTGCCCTTGTTGCCAGCAAGTACATCCTTGCCCGTCCTCAGCCTTCTAGGCGATCCTGCCCTGGCATCCTGCATGCTCCCTCTGGTTGGTGCAGCATGAAAGGTGCCTAGTTCTCCTGAGTCCTGGAGTCACCGAGCTACACCACCAAACTCAAGGTGGGCTGCCTGAGCCCTCAGAAGGGTGAGACATGATAGGTGACACAGCCCCCAGCTGACAACCAGATGCAGGGTGGCCCCCAGTGGAACCAGCCACATCCCATGAGTGCAGGCCGGCTGGGGTGTGCCATCTGCCGACATGCGCAGAGCTCACTGGGAGACTCCCTTTTCTGGTCCTGTTCCGGCCAAGACCTGAGTGACCTCCATCCGAAAAGCTGAGCCTCCAACTGAGCGATGTGCTCCAGGCACGTTGTCTGCCAGCCCCTTGACTTAATCAGGTATCCCTTTAAAAACAATCAGCTCGTGTAGTTGGGACTACAGGCCGGCCACTGCACTCCAGCCCCGGCGACAGAGCAAGACTCCGTCTCAAAAAAAAAAACAAAAAAACAAAAAAAAAACAATCAGCTCATTAAGAGGAACCTTTAGTAACCGTATCTTGGGCAAGGCCCCTGGGAGAGGCTCATTTTGTGACTGAAAACCTGGGGATGGAAGTGGCCTTTTTAGGAGCAGCCTTAAGAAAGGGAGCGCAGCACTGCCCTCGGACCAAATGCTGCCCATATACAGCTAAAAGGGCCCCCAAGGTGCCCCGGGAAAAAAACAGTCCAGAGACACAGACTCAGCCGAGCCCCGACAAGACGCAGCTTACAGAGCCATCTGCACCTGTCACTTCACTCGAGTCAAACAGAAACCCCATACAGGCGAGGGGCTATTTCTGTTCCCATTGTACAGAAGGGGAAGCTGAGTCTTGAGGCATTTAAGAAACTTTTCCAAGGACACATGCAAGTGAATGGGCACCGTGGACTGGGTGTTGTGTTCCCCAGAAAAATGCACATGTTGAACCCCTAGTCCCAACTGTGAAGATGGTATTTGGAGACGGGGCTTTGGGAGGTAATCAGGTGTACCTGCAGTGATGAGGACAGGGCCCCGGTGATGGGGTTTGGGTCATTATAAGCAGAGGTGGGAAACACAAGAGCGCCTTCTCTTTCTGACACGTGAGGATGTGGCAAGACGGCAGCTGCCTACAAGCCAGGAGTAGAGGCCTCGCCAGAACCTGACCATGTGGCGCCCTGATCACAGAGCTCCAGCCTTCAGAACTGTGTGGAATCAAGGACTGTCGGTTAAACGCCTGAGCTGTGGGGTCCCTGTTCCTCTGCTCTCTCCCTTAACCCCCACCTTGCCGGAGCATCACTTAGCTCCTCTGAGAGTCACTTTCCCTGCCTGTAAGATGGGGAAATGCTTGCCTTACAGGTGATTCTAAGGAAAAATGAGATTGTGACTACTTTGGTGATCTGAGAACTAGGAAGCTCTGAGGCTGTATAGATGAAACAATTTTTCTATTTTGGTAAAGTGTATGTAGCCTAAAAGTTACCATTTTAGCTATTTTTAAGTGCACAATTCACTGGCATTAAGTACATTCACATTAAGTACATTCACAATGTTGTGCAACCATCACCACCATCCGTTTCTAGAACGTTTTCATCATCCACACTGAAACTCTATGCCCATGAAGTGTGGTAACTCCCCCAGCCCCTGGCAACCGGGACTCCACTTCTTCTCCGGGACTATTCTAACTACTTCATGAAGTGGAATCCTACAGTATGTGTCTTTTGTGACGGGCTTATTTTACTCAGCATAACATCCTCAAGCTTCATCCATGTTGTAGCATGTGTCAGCGTTTCTTTTTTTTTTTTTTTTTGAGATGGAGTCTTGCTCTGTACCCCAGGCTGGAGTGCAGTGGTGCGATCTCAGCTCACCGCAAGCTCCAACTCCTGGGTTCAAGTGATTCTCCTGCCTCAGCCTCCCAAGTAGCTGGGACTACAGGCACGCACCACCATGACTGGCTAATTTTTGTATGTGTTAGTAGAGATGGGGTTTCATCATATTGGACAAGCTGGTCGTGAACTCCTGATCTCGTGATCCACCTGCCTCAGCCTCCCAAAGTGCTGGGATTACAGGCATAAGCCACCACACCCAGCCGTCTCCTTGCTTTTTAAGGTTGAATAATGTTCCACTGAATGAATATATAAAAATATTTTGTATCATTCATCTATTGAAAAGGAAGCTCATTCCTTAGGGCAGCTTCAGTGGACACCCAGTGTGAACCCCACACAAAGACTTCCTCCCACCCTGCAGTCTGGTCCAGTATCAGCAAACTCTCTCCTTCCTTCAAATCACTCGCAGGCCCCGCCTCCCAGAGGCTACAAATAACCTGACAATCTCCCCATTAATGCTGAATGGCCCCGAATTCTGCATACCTCAGGCCACTGCGGCTGTGATAACAAAATACCACAGACTGGGTGGCTCATAAACAACATTTATTTCTTGTAGTTCTGAAAGCTGGGAAGTCCCAGATCAAAGTGCCACAGGCTCAGAGACCAATGAGGGCCTGAGTCCTCACAGACAACCATCTTCTCACTGTACCTTCACACAGTGGAAGGAACAACAGGCCTTTCTGGGGTCCATTTCATAAGCGCAATAATGCCACTCACGAGGGCTCCACCCTCATGACTTATTCACCTTCCAAAGGCCCCGCCTCCCAACACCCCCGCCTTCAGGGTGAGGATTTTGCTGTATGAATTCGCAGGGACATAAATCTCTGTCCACTGCATGGCATAAGGGAACGGGCACTGGGCTCAGCCCCATCCCTCACAGGCCAAGTCAGAAATAGCCCACAGAGGCCAGGCACGGTGGCTCACGCCTGTAGGCCGAGGCAGGTGGATCACAAGGTCAGGAGTTCGAGACCAGCCTGACCAACACGGTGAAATCCCATCTCTACTAAAAATATAAAAATTAGCCAGGCATAGTGGCGCACGCCTGTAATCCTAGCTACTCGGGAGGCTGAGGCAGGAGAATGGCTTGAACCCGGGAGGCGGAGGTTGCAGTCAGCCAAGATTGCACTATTGTACTCCAGCCTGGGCGACAGAGCAAGACTCCCTCTCAAAGAAAAAAATAAAGAAAAGAAAAGAAAATTAAAGAAAAGAGAAGAAAAGAACAGAACAGAAAAGAAAAGGGCGCACAGAGCACATGAGCACGACCAGATTACAGTCCAGGCCCCGCCCAACACTCTCTTATTAAATCCCCGTAAAAACTCTACCAGCTACGTAGCACGTTTCCTGTTGACTAAAAGAGGTTACTTTACATAATTGTGCTTAAAATCCACAGATTCCTTCTTTTTTATTTTCCTTTTTTTTTTTTTTTTTGAGGCAGAGTTTCACTTTCGTTGCCCAGGCTGGAGTGCAGGGGCGTGATTTCGGCTCACTGCAACCTATGCCTCTGGGGTTCTCCTGCCTCAGCCTCCCCAGTAGCTGGGATTACAGGCGCCCGCCACCACAGCTGGCTAATTTTTTGTATTTTTAGCAGAGACGGGGTTTTACCATGTTGACCAGGTTGGTCTTGAACTCCTGACCTCAAGTGCTCTGCCTGCCTCAGCTTCCCAAAGTGCTGGGATTACAGGTGTGAGCCCCCGTGCCCGGCCCACAGCTTCCTTCTGACTCCAGAACTCATGCTGAAGCCCCTGAGGTTCGCAGAGTCCTGGCTTCCTCATCTACTCCAACAGGCTGCCAAGCCTGGCTTACACACAGGTCCATCCCTTCTGGCTCCAGCACTCTGTGGGTCTGGGCAAGGCCACCAGCTGAGCATGCTCCTGTGAGCACCAGACAAGATGAGGACTCCGAGGGTGCTCTGTGTACAGCGTGCCAAGCAGCGTGCAGCCCAGAGGCCCAGCCGGTGGCTCACAGGGAACCCTGGGGCCTCAGCCCCTCCAGGCCAGGGTCAGAAGCCTGGGCTACAGAAACACAAGGCGTGGTCCCAGGAACATGCAAACACTGGGAAAGAACCAGAGGTGGGATGTGGCTCCAGGAGCTGGAGGCAGACCCATCACCCTGTATCCTGTCTGAAGGGGGCTGTGTGCTCAGCATGAAGTTCACGGAGCCAAGAAAGGAGGTCCCAAGTGCTCACCCGAGCCACAGTCCCCAGCCCCATCGTGCAGAGGGCACTGAGAGGGTGGGCATCCCATCATGTGGGCCTTAGGTCAGGCCATATCTGTGGTGGAAGGGGGGTGCCTGGCCAGCGCAAGGGTCCTGGTCAGGGGATTCCAGCCACCTTTTTGCCACTGTCTGTTCTGACCACTGGATTCCCAGGACTCGAGAGGGTGATGACACACCGGGGCAAGAAGGGCCGGGCCCCGGGCCTTCCTGTTCCTCCAGGGAAAATGCTGACAGTCCTCTGAGGTGAAAACTGTCTCCAGGGATCTGCTCTGCCAGAGGCTGTCCCTGGCTCTGAGGCCACCAGCCAGGCAGCCGCTGAGAAGGATGGGCCTTCGATACGGAAATCTCCCTTGAGGAACAATTCACTGCCATTCCCACAAGGCTGTCATCACCCTCGGCTGGGGATGCGGCTCATGCCACGGGGGCGTTCAGGGAGTGTGGCTTCCCCGGTCTGCCTGGCACCTCACGGGAGGACCATGAAGAGATGGGGACAACGGCACCCTGCCAGTCCAGGGGATGGACCGGTGTGGAGAGCCCCGAGTGGGGCTTAGAGAGCCTCTTACATCCCAACCACATCACCGGGAAACTCTAGCACAGTTTCTCGCTATGCTGACAAAACCCACGTGGCCTGAATCTGATGTCAGGGTCCCAGGCACGGCTGTTACTCTGCTCCAGGGTCCACACTGCCTACAGGTCGTATAATAAGGACCAATCACCGGATGCATCGTCCAGACCACGGACAGGTGCAGTCAGTTACCCTCAGTCCCCTGCAAGGTCCGAGGCCTGCTGGGAGCCTCCAAAGCCTGATGGCCTCACACTTCTGGGCCCACAGCACTGAGTCCCAGGCCCTGAGCTCCATACCTGCTGCACAGGCCCATTCAGGGCGCGATGAGGGCGTCCCCATGCAGCTCGGTTCCATTCTTGAAAGCGATGATGACCCTGCAGAGGCTCTGGGAGGGGCTGGGATGGCTCAAAGGTTTCCGGGGGAGGTGGGCATGTGCTGAGGGGGCAGAGGATACACATTTGGGTCAGGGCTGGAGAGCCAGATGTGAGCTTTTGGCAGCCACAGCTCTACTGAGCCCTCTGCCCCAGGCCCTGGTGACACCTGGGCTGGTTTATGGTTCTACCTCGGGGCCTGCACTGGGAGCAGCCATTAGGGTCTGACCCTGCAGAGCCACACAGGCCCATCCTCACCGCCGACGGCTGCTCCTCTGCTCCTCCAGTCCACTCCCGCTTACCTTGCAGAGACACACACGGCACTGGCCTGGGCCAGACTCCTCACAGCTCTGAGCTGTGGAACACAGCAGGTGACATGATTTCCATGGAAGGAGTGGAGGGAGGGGTTCCCACATACAGGCCGGGGGTGACAGGGAGAGGAGCACCGCTGACCACCCGTGTCCCCATCTCTAGACTTTTCTTATGGGCTCTGGGGCTTGTAGACATGCCATCAGGTTCCTGTGAGGCCCCCTCCCCGCCCCATCCTCGGGGTCCGCTAATGTGGGCTTGAGGCCCAGGGCCATATTCAGATTCTGCCAGAAGAAGGAGCTCCAGCACTCAGAGTCAGAAACCACTGGCCTCAGCAGTTCACAGATGGGGAAACTGAGGCCAGGTGGGGCTGGGTGAAGGGCAAGTGATATTTCCTGAGTCACACACATAGAATTAGTACCGAGGAGAGGAGAACGGTGTCCACAGACGCCCGGAGCAGACAGAGGACAAAGGGTGTCCTCAGAGGGAGTCTGTGGCAGGGGGTGCTGGCACGGGCTCCCCATTCAGCGGGTGTGAGGGCCGGGCCCGTCCCTCTCTTGTCTGGGTGGTGATTCTGTAAAATGCACACCACGATCTGCCGAAGGCACCTGTGGGGCAGCATCCAGCCACAGGGCAAGGCCATGACAGGCCCCTTCTTTACTAAAACTGTGTGTGCAAGTGGTAAAATATACATGGCATGACATTTCCCATCGTAGCCAGAAGTGCACAGCTCAGTGGCAGTAAGTACATTCACACTGTCGTGCCACCATCACCATGTCCGCCTCCAGAACTCTTCATCTTCCCAAACAGAAGCTGTCCCCATTCTCCCTGGCCAGCCCCTGGCACTCACCCCAGGTACCTCCTATGAGCGGAAACACACAGTGTTTGTCCTGTTGTGACTGGCTTATTCACCGAGCATAACGTCCTCCAAACTCATCCACGTCTGCAGCCTGTGCCAGAATTTCCTTCCTTTCTGAGGCTGGATCGTACGCTATTGCACGGATATGCTGCATTCTGCCTGTCTATTCATCTGTACTGCAGCTTATCATCCTCCTGAGCGCAGCGGAGCTGAAGGGGAGTCGCTCCTCCCTCCTTCTCACACAGGACCCCCTGAGGGCTCAAGGGCTCGTTTAACGCTCAGAGCTGGGCATTCCACCTCTAGGAAGATTCCCACAGAAACTCACGCTAGAAGGAACTTAACGACTCTCTGCTGAACTGGAGTGAAAAGCTCCTTGTTTTTGTTTTTGTTTTTGTTTTTTAACTTCCAGTTCGTCAGGGACCCACACTTTTGTAAAACACACTAAAATGATGGGATAGAAAAATGAAAATGTAAATAACCAAAAACGTAAAAGTACTTGCCCATTTTATTAAAAAATTGGATTCAGCAGACATAAAATTACTGTTTAAATTGCTTTTATAAAAGTTTCCACACATTCTCCATTTCTATTCTAATCTTGTTAGAGAACCATAACAAACAGTTCAAGGGCTGGCATCCATTTGCAAACCACATTTTGAGTAGCACAGCCTGGAGCACTGTTTCACAGCAAACTTAACTAAATGCCCATCAATAAGGTAGCTGTTAAATACACTCTGGTATATCCCTATTATTATTTAGCAATAAAAAATAATGAAGCACGTGAGTTAGCAATTCCAATCCTAGGTATCCACCCAAGAGAAATGAAAACATATGTTCCCACACACACTTCTACCAGAATGTTCATGGTAGTACTATTCATAATAGCCGAACAGTGGAAACCCAAACATCCATCAACTGATGAAAGGATAAACATACTGTGGAGTAGTCGTACAACAGAACATTACTCAGCCATAAAAAAAGAATCCAGTACTGATACATAGTACAGCATGGATGAACCTTGACAATATTAAGGTAAGTAAAAGAAGCCGGATGAAAAAGGCCATTCGTTGTGTGATTCCATTTATATGAGATGTGTGGAAAAGGCAAGGCTTCAGAGAAATAAACTACATTTGTGGTTGCCAGGGCCTGCGGGAAAGGGCTTAGAGGGTTGATGGCTAAGGGTACACGGTTTCTGTGTGGGGCAAAGAAAATGTTCTGAAAATAGTTGTGGAAGTGGTTGCATAACTCTGTGTATATTCTAAGAACCACTGAATTGTATACTTTAAACAGATTAACTGTATGGTATCTGACTTGTATCTTAATAAAGCTGTTATAAGAAACAAGGCTGAGAGTGGTGGCTCACGCCTGTAATCCCAGCACTTTGGGAAGTCGAGGTGGGTGGATCACCTGAGGTCAGGAGTTCGAGACCAGCCTGGCCAACCTGGTGAAACCCCATCTCTACTAAAAATATGAAAATTAGCTGGGTGTGGTGGCGGGCACCTGTAATCCCAGCTTCTTGGGAGGCTGAGGCAGGAAATCACTTGAAACTGGGAGGCGGAGGTTGCAGTGAGCCAAGATTACGCCATTGCACTCCAGCCTGGATAACAGAGTGAGAGACCCTGTCTCAAAAAAAAAAAAAAAAAGAAATAATGAAACACAGTTCTCTATTAAAACATGTGACATAATTACTTAAAATCTAAAGACGATCCTCGGCCTGGATATTTTCACCAGTGAATTCTTCCAAACACTTCAGAAAAAAGCAACACTAAACCTTACACAATTTTTTCCAGAGAATTTCCTAACTCGTTCTGAGACCAGTATAACCTTATACCAAAACTGGACCACAGAAGAACACATATTAGACCACCTCTCTATAATAAAGACCGATGCAAATCCCTAAACAAAATATTAGCAAATTGAATCCAGCAACATATTAAAATAATATATCCCATCCAATTGGTGTTTATTCCAGGAATGCAAAGGCGGTTATGCTCCTAAAACTCAATCAATGTAATGCACTGTTTTGACAGAAAAAAGGGAGAAAAGTCATATGATCATCTCATAAATGCAGAAACATTATTTGACAAATTTTAACACCTAATCACCACTTTTTAAAAAAGCCCTCTAACGCTTCCTCTGAGCTCAGTTACGAAACTGCTATTTCCAATTCTATTCAGCACTACTGAAGGTCTTTGCCAAGCAATGATTCAAGTGAAAAGAACAAAAAGCATAAGAATTAGAAAGGAACAAACACAACTCTAATTATTGATAGATGGTATGGTAGACAATACATGGAAAATCTAAAAATATTAGAATTAACAAGTACATGTGGTAAGGTAACTAGATACAAGACCAACATGAAAAGTCATCACCAACAGAAAGCAAATTTTTAAAATAGTATCATTTAATATTCACACAACATTTAAATTCTTACTTCTCTACACAAGTTCACACAAACAATGTAATTCCTGGGAATAAATCTAATAAAAGATGTGTCAGACCTCTACTCTCAAAACTACAAAACATTATCAAACAAAATTAAAGAAGACTCAAATATAGGGAGAGAGATACCATGTTCATGAATCGGAGGCCTGAAGAGTGTAAAGATGTCACTCTACCTAAATTAATATATATTCAATGAATCTCATTCCAAATCTCAGCAGGGTGGCTGCACCTGGTGGCTCATACCTGAAGTTCCAGCACTTTGGGAGGCTGATGTGGGAGGATGGCTTGAGCCTAGGAGTTTAAGACCAGCCTGGGCAACATAGCGAGACTCCATCTCTACAAAAAATCTTTTTTAAAAATTAGCCAGGTGTGTTGGTGAGTGCCTGTGGCCTCAGCTACTCAGGGGGCTGAGGTGGGAGGATCGCCTGAGCTTGGGAGGTCCAGGCTACAGCGAGCCATGTTCACGTCTCTGAACTCCAGCCTAGGTGACAGAACAAGACCCTGATTCAAAAAATGAAACAAATAAATAATTTTTAAGAATCTCAGCAGGGTTGTTTATCTTTTTTATTTTTAAGGAAATTGTCAAACATTTTTAAATTTCTATGGAAATGCAAATGACTGAGAATAGGCAAGGCAATCCTGAAGATCTAACTGCTATTCTATTATCAACACTAACTATCAAGTTTTGGGAATTAAAATAACAGTATCAACACGTGGATACACAAATAGAACAGAACAGCAAAAAGATCCAGAAACAGACCTACAAAGCCATCAGAATAACTGAAAGAAAAAAGACAGAAAATCCACCTGTCGGTGAGGATGCAGAGCAACTGGAATTGTCAAACACACTTGGTGGGACTATCACCCTCTTTCAAAAATGATGCGGGGCCGGGCACAGTGGCTCATGCCTATAATCCCAGCACTCTGGGAGGCCAAGGTGGGTGGATCACTTAAGGCCAGGAGGAGTTCAAGACCAGCCTGGGCAACATGGTGAAGCACCATCTCTACCAAAAATACAAAAATTAGCCAGGTGTGGTAGTCCTAGCTACTTGGGAGGCTGAGGCACAAGAATCGCTGGAACCCAGGAGGTGGAGGTTGCAGTGATCTGAGAACTCACCACTGCACTCCAGCCTGGGTGACAGAGTGAGACTCTGTCTCAGAAGATTTGGAACTATTTACTAAACATAACATATGTATACCTTATGCCTAGCAACTCTGCTGTAAGGTTTATACACAACAGAAATGCGTACATGTGTTCACTGAAAGACATGTACTAAATTGTTCGCAGCAGCTCTCTTCATGACAAAAACTGAATACTACCCAAATGCCCAACAACAGAGCAGTAAATACATAAATGAACAGCCCTTGACTGCACACAGCAACACAGGTGAACCTCACAAACAATGCTGAATTGCAGACACAAGAATCCATACCACGTGCTTCTATGTAAAGTTCAAATGCAGGCAGAACCAGTCTACTAGGTGAGAAATAGGGATTATGTGCCCTTGGGGCACTAGGGGAGTCTGTGGGTGTCTGCTCAGGTGCTGTTTCTTGACCTGGATACAGGTGAGCTCTGTTTGTGGAAAATCATCAAGCTGCAAACTTACGATATGTGCTATTGCTTGTAGCAGGTTACATGGATTTTGGTTGTAGTTTTGAGACGGAGCAGGCTAAAGTGCAGCGGTGTATGATCTTGGCTCACTGCAACCTCTGCCCCCTGGGTTCAAGCAGTTCTCAAGCCTCAGTCTCCCGAGCAGCTGGGATTACAGGCACGTGCCACCACAACCAGCTAATTTTTGTATTTTTATTAGAAACATGGTTTTGCCACGTTGGCCAGGCTGGTCTCGCCCACCTCAGCCTCCCAAAGTGCTGGGATACAAAAATGAGCCACCGTGCCCCAGCCCTGTAGCTGGTTACATTTTAATAAAAAGTTTGTAAAAATTCGGCAGACGGCCGGGCGCGGTGGCTCAAGCCTGTAATCCCAGCACTTTGGGAGGCCGAGGCGGGTGGATCACGAGGTCAGGAGATCGAGACCATCCTGGCTAACATGGTGAAACCCCGTCTCTACTAAAAATACAAAAAACTAGCCGGGCGAGGTGGCGGGCGCCTGTAGTCCCAGCTACTCGGAGGCTGAGGCAGGAGAATGGCGTGAACCTGGGAGGCGGAGCTTGCAGTGAGCCGAGATCGCGCCACTGCACTCCAGCCTGGGTGACACAGCGCGAGACTCCGTCTCAAAAAAAAAAAAAAAAAAAAAACAAAAAATTCGGCAGACATCGGAGGTACTGATAAGTTTATTAAAGTGACAAAAGCTATAATGGGTGACAGAGTCACAGAATATTGAGTGTGTGAGGACCCACTGCCTTTCTGCCCCCGAACAAAGGACGTGTCCTGGTCACTGCAGCCATCCCTCTGGCCGACCGGGAGAAAGAACAGAAAGACCCGAGTGAGAAAGTGTTGGACACAAACCAGAAGGCTCTTACACTGGAAAGGCTGGAAACCACTGGTGTGGAAAGAAATGTGGAAGAGGCCCAGGAAGGCAGGGAAGAGAAAACACCAGAGCTCCGGATAGAAAACCGGGAAGGTAGAGAGGAAGGGGGAGGGGAGGGCTGGGCGCTCTGGGGAGAGTTCCCTCTCTGACTCCTTTGACGACGTTTTTGGTGCAAATCTGAACGGTCTCTGAGTAAGAACGGCCAGGCCTCTGGGGTTCCTTTAGGTTGGGCTGCCAGAGAATAGTGCTCCTATATTGCGAAGTCAAAACAATTTTTAAAAGTGTGTGTATACCGTGCATTATTTTATTTCTGCAAAAATTAAAACATGTATTGTATGTTAAAGCATAGCAATAGCTCTGACAGAATGCAGACTACGATGATAAAATATTTGCATCCTAGGGCATGGGATTAGATGGGGTGGTGAGATGCGAGCACAGGGAGACTTTCTTTTAACTGTGGAGCTATGTGTGTTCGAGGGTTGGAGAGTGAGATCCTTTTAAGAGCATAGTTGACTTTTTTTTTTTTTTTTTTGAGCTGGAGTTTCACTCTTGTTGCCCAGGCTGGAGTGCAATGGCGCGATCTCAGCTCACTGCAACATCCGCCTCTCAGATTCAACCGATTCTCCTGCCTCAGCCTCCCGAGTAGCTGGGACTACAGGCATGCACCACCACGCCCAGCTAATTTTGTATTTTCAGTAGAGACAAGGTTTCTCTATGTTGGCCAGGCTGGTTGCCAACTCCCAACCTCAGGTGATCCGCCTGCCTCGGCCTCCCAAAGTGTTGGGATTACAGGCGTGAGCCACCAAGCCTGACCTATAGTTGGCTTTTATAACAGTAATTTAAAAAAATAAAATAAAAGGATGACAGCCTGCTCAAAAGACTGGGGACATAGGGGATCTTCAGGGAGAAGAAAAAGGTGTGTTCAGTTAGGAAATAAACCATCCCTAATAGTCTTAAACGATGCCTGGAGCCCACTGAGTGAGCCTGGGGGGATTCTGACCCTTCCACAGGCGGCTGCAGGGTCTGAGTCTCCACCTTTGGTGTTGTGGGTGGAGGAGGCAGACACCAGTACATCTGGGCCTGCATTCCTCAGTCGCTTCTCCATCGCCTCCACCTTCTTTCACCAAAATGGCCTGTCTTAGCCTGTTCATGCTGCTATAACAAAATACTATGACTTGCACAGCTTACAGATTTAGTCTGCATGGGCTGCTCTAGGAAAAACTACCAGTGGCTTGTGAAAAGACTGGGTGGCCTACAAACCAGGACAACATATTGCTCACAGTTCTGGAGGCTGTGAGGCGCCTGCAGACTCAGTGTCTGGTGAGGCCGTTTCCTGGTTCACGGATGATGCCTTCTCCCTATAACCTCACATGGTCGTAGCGGGGAAAGAGCTCTCTGGGGTCCCTTTTCGAAGGGCACTAATCCCATCACAAGGGCTCCACTCTCATGACCTAATCACCTCCTCACACCTTGGGGGTCAGGATTTCAACACATGAATTTGGGACACAAGATTGAGTCCACAGCATAATCTCCGAGGCATTTCCCTCCTTATACTCTTCCTCCGGCAAGTACTCTTCCCACCTGAGTCTATCACCCCCCACAGTCCCCTCCCATGCAACCCTTCCTTCCCCTTCCCACCCCACCACGCCTGAAGTAAAGGGATTAGAGCCCAGGGAGTAGAGCTGGCCCCTTACAGAGCCCCCACCCCAGCCCCTGCTGGAGCTCCTGGATCCCAAGGTGGGGGGAGGCAGGTGGGAGAATGCGTACTTCAGGGAGCACAGGGGCGGGCGCGGGGCGGGGGAGCTGCGAGGCACCACTTCATCCTCCCGCAAATTAAGCCCAAGACTTACCACGGGGGTGGGGAGCAGTCCCTCTCAGGAGGGGTTCCCTGTCCTCTCCACCTGCCCCAGAAAACAGCAAGACCAGTGGCCACTCCCGCTGTTTGTACTCCGAGGCCAAGAGGTACAGCTAGGAAGCATGTCCCTCCTGGGCACAGCTGACATTTGAGCCAGCACTTCAGCGAGCACAGCTAGCCTCTATCCCCCACTGTGAGACGGGCAGTGCCACGAATGGGAGGTGATGCTCAGGGGCGGTCACCATCCAGTCCTGTAAGCGGCAGAGCTCAGAGGCACCGTGGGCTCAGCCTCCAGGTCACCTGCTGCCCCTGTGCCACTGGGGTAGTACGTTCACGAAGGCCAGATGTGGTGGCTCAGAGTTGTAATCCCAGCACTTTGGGAGGCCAAAGCGGGTGGATTGGTGGAGCCCAGAAGTTTGAGACCAGGGAGACCAGACTGAGTTAACACAGCAAACCCCATCTCAACAACAGCAACAAAAAAAATTCATAAAATTTAGCCAGGTGTGGTGGCATGTGCCTGTAGTCCCAGCTACTTGGGAGGCTGAGGTAGGAGGATCATTGAGCCTGGGAATTCAAGGCTGCAGTAAGCTGTGATCATACCATTGCACTCCAGCCTGGGCAACCAAGGAAGATCCTGACTCTAAAGAAACAACAGTAATAAATAGAAATAAATTAAGTAGTACATTCCCCACAGCATGAGGGCCATACAGGGGGTGGCGGGTGTTCTAGTTCCTTAAGGGGGAGGCGGGTGCCCCCCATGGGTGGTCGAGGCATCCTTTGTTCCCCGGGCTATGCCCTCCTCTTGAGCCCCCATGCCCCTCACAGCCTCAGGCTCCAGCACTTTGAGTCTCTCCTTGTGCTGGCCCAAGAGTGGGCTCAGGCTCCACATGGGGCTCCTTCTAAAGACATGGCCGGACAACAGGCCACTTCAAGCCCATTAGTGTCATGAAACTCATGACCTCACAGGGAAGGCATCTCTCCTAGCATTCAGTCCTGTTTCTAAAGGCAGAACTGGGAAGAATGAAAAGAACAATGGGTGCCAGGGGCAGGTAGGAACAAGAGCCTTTGGGAAACCACAAGGGGACACAGAAGAAAAGGACTTTAACATTCGGCCTGCCGATAACCTACAGGGCAGCAAAAGGAACCTCAAGTTCAAGGGCTCCCCCAAAAGCCAGGAGTTGCTTTCTCTCCATGGTTGAGCACAAGGTCTGCTGAAGGATTCTGGCTCCAAGTAAACCGAGGGTCTAAGCTGGAATGATGTGCGTTTCCACAGGGCAGCCACAGAAGGAACGTGCACCCTGGCCCAAGCTGCAGGCACAGCTCCCTCCTATCAGCCCCACACCCTACTGCCTGAGGTCCACAGGTCGATTCCCCCAGGGATACATGAACAGACATATTTGATGCCTACTGCATGCCGAGCATTTCCACATACACTTGTCTCAGCTTATGCTCAAAACAAACCAGTAGGGTATATCATATTATCCCATTTTATGCACAAGGAGTTGGAGAGTTTTAAGAATTAGATAACTGAGTTCCCAGAGGGGCGCCCACCTGCATCCAAACCCTGACACCCCTCCCCTACAAGGCACCCTGGCTTCCAAGGAGCCGGGAGGCTGCCCGGAAGGTGCTCACCCTGCCTCTCAGCCCTGCCCTGAAAGCCTCGGGCTGAGGGGTGGCCACAGGGTCTCCATCTGGCCAGTAAGACTCTCTCCCCTCCACCTCAAGCAGAGCCATGCACACAAGAAAAACGGGGGGGGTGGGGAGCAAATATGTCTAAGAGGCCTTCTGTTCCCAAGGTGGGGGGACTGCCCCTCCGTTCCTAGATCCTGTTCCTGCCTAGATTCCGGAACCACCCTGCACGCCATCCTTCCCAAGCCTCAATCCTCACGCATTTCTTCCACTGCTTGGCATTTTTGTCTAGATAGGCAAAGGAGTTGGTTTCTGTTGCTAGCAACCACAGGATGCTAACTTGTTCACCAGCCATCTCAGCTCTTCTCCCAGGACCCTCCCTGGATCCCCTCCCTCCTCTCTGCTCCCAGGATGAGGGCGCAGACCCTGCAAAGCTGGCCACCTGCCCCCCAGAGCGGCCTCGTCCTGACACTGGGGGCCGTTCCAGGGCCTGGCTGTGGTGACGCGCCACTAACACTTACTGGATGATGAGGTGAAAGGACTGAGGGTTCACGAGGGCAGAGTGGGACTGGGATGAGAGAGCCAAATGCAGGGATGAAGGGAAAATAGAAAACTGTCCGGGTTTCTGCCACAGTCAATCCTGTTTGTACCATGTAGCAAGGGCAAGTATTTCTGTCCACGACACCGCTTCCATCAGCCCCACAAGGCAGGCTGAGGTGACCCTGTGCCAAGGGTGAGGGCTCGGCGGGCTCACAGCAGGGACTGTGGGCACCATCTCTGCAAGGCCAGGAGCACCCGAGCTGTGGGGCAGCACAAGGGGCCTGTGTGAGGCCCCTGGAGGAACACAGGGGAGCCTGGAGACTCAAGGGCAGAGAAGCCGGAGGGAAGCCGCTCACACGCAGACCTTCTGCTCAACCATGGAGAGAAAGCAACTCCTGGCTTTTGAGGGAGCCCTTGAACTTGAGGTTCCTTTTGCTGCCCTGTAGGTTATCAGCAGGCTGAGTGTTAAAGCTTGGGAGGCATCCCTCTGGGAGTGTCTGGGTTCACAGAGCTCCCAAACTCTGCTCAATTCAGGCAATTTGGGAAGTCAAACAGGAAATGTCAGCTGCAAAAGGTAGAGAAGGCTTTTCAGGAAAGGTATTTCTGAACTATTTCCCTGCAGGGAATACATTTCCACGACACTGAGTGGCAAGTACCCCAAGGGTATCTGATTCCCGCCAGCACCGAGCTAAATGCAAATGACTTTCAATCACCAGCCCCTGGGTGGGGCAAACTCGGAACTCAGCAGAGCCGAGCCTTGGCCTGAGTTAAGTCTATGACCAGCAGTGAGAAAAAAGGCGAGTGGCAAGAACACGGGAAAGAACACGGGTAAGAATATTGGCTCTCCTGGGCCAGATTTTGGACTTTCCAGTCTCCATAATCATGTGAGCCAATTCCTTCAAATAAATTTCTTTATGCATGCACACGTGGGCACACACACACACACCCCCCCTACTGCTTCTGTTTCTCTGGGGAACCCTGGCAAATACTGTAAGGAAGAAAGAGGCCTGCTGGGCTCCCGGCTAAGGAAGGCAGTCAGCACAGCAGCATCAACCCCGGCACCGTGTGGATACAGGTAGTCAGAATCACAGTGACAAACGGCCACTCTGGCTGGGCCCTGCACTGCTGCCTCCACCTTTGTGGGCCACTTAATCCAAGGGCTGATTGTGTATCTCCTCTCATATGTCCCGTAGTCATGTCAAAATTAACAGATCTCAACAAACTCTTAATCGTCCCCATCCTGGTCCTGCTCTCATCATGGCAAGCGGCACCAGGGAGTTGCCCAACTCAAAAATCTGGGCATCATCCAAAAACTGGGAGTCACCTGATCTTCCCGCTCCCTCACTCCCTCACTCAGCCCACCTCTGCGTCCTGCCAGTGTCCTGTGGGAATCCCTATCCACATCGTTTGCCCATTCTTTGTGGGGTTTGTTTGTTTGAGACGGAGTCTTGTTCTGTTGCCAGGCTGGAGTGCAGTGGCACAATCTCGGCTCCCCGCAACCTCTGTTTCCCGTCTTTGCCCATTCTTCACTAGAGTCTTTGGCTTGTCCTTATTCTTGTGTAACAACACTTTACATCTCATGCATATTAAGTATGTATTTGTTGTATGTGTTGAAATTGTTTTATCAGTTTGTCATTTATTTTCAGACTTTGTTAAGGTGGTATTTGCTTTCTCTACAGAATTTTTTAAAATGTTCATCAAGCCTTTGTAATAGCAAAAACAACAAAAACTGAAATAAAAATACATGTCCATCAGCAGGAGAGATGAATAGTAGTATGTTTACACACTGCGACGGCACACTGCAGTGCTCCATTGCAGAAATGACAGTCACAGTAAATGACTAGACCTGCAAGCATCCATACAAATACTTCTTTTTTTTTCTTTTGAGATGGAGTCTTGCTCTGCTGCCCAGGCTGGAGTGCAATGGTGCAATCTCAGTTCACTGCAACCTCCACCTCCCAGGTTCAAGCAATTCTCCTGCCTCAGCCCCGAGTAGCTGGGATTACAGGCGCACATCACCACGCCCGGCTAATTTTTGTATTTTTAGTAGAGACGGGGTTTCACCATGTTGGTCAGGCTGGTCTCGAACTCCTGACCTCGGGTGATCCACCCACCTCGGCCTCCCAAAGTGCTGGGATTACAGGCATAAACCACCACACCCGGCCCCATACAAATACTTCTTGAAAAAAAAAAAACCTGAAGGGATAAAACAGACGAAAAGACACACAAACAACAGGTAAGTATTAGGGACAATAAAATACATTGCCATGGTACACATATTCAATAAAATATAATATACAGAAAACATGCACAAAAAGTATAGCTACCAACTCAAGACATTTGTTGCCTGGCAGAGACTAGGGGAATGGGAGAGGAACTGGTACCTTGGCTCTGTCTAAAACATTTCATTTCTTGGTCGGGCACGGAGGCTCACACATGTAATCCCAGCACTTTGGGAGGCTGAGGCGGGCAGGTCACCTGAGGTCAGGAGTTTGAGACCAGCCTGACAAACATGGTGAAACCCTGTCTCTACTAAATACAAAAAATCAGCCAAGCATGGTGGCGTGCTCCTGTAATCCCCAGTTACATGAAAAGCTGAAGCAGGAGAATCACTTGAATCTGGGAGGCAGAGGTTGCAGTGAGCGAAGATTGCACCACTGCACTCCAGCCTGGGCAACAAGAGCAAAACCCTGTCTCAAAAAACAAAACAACAACAACAAAAAATTTCTTTAATAACAATAACAGAGGTGAGAAAATTATGTTATTCACTAAATCTAGATGAAATGGACATCAGTATTATATTCTTCTCTGTACTTTTTTATATATTTGAAACATTATGTAATGAAAATTAAAATTATTTTTTAATATTGAGTAAAGAAAGGATCTGGTTGGGTAAAAGAACGATCAGATACCTCCATGAGACTCTATTCTTGCTTTTAGTAAATTATCATAATGTGCAAATATATCATTTCTGGAATCTTAAGTGTTCTACTCCCAGGAAATTAAGAAATCTAGCAAGTTGTTTTATCTGTGTGAGCTGATCTGAGTTCATGTAACTTCACTTAGTTTTTGCCCAAATATGTAAACTAAAGATTCTTCTGTCTATACAGAAAATTTAACCTTTTAAGCTTAAAATATTCAAGAAAATGTTTTCTTCTATGGCAAGGTTTTTCAATCTGGGCACTACTAACATTTGGGGCCAGATAACTCTTTGTGGTGACGGCTGTCCTGGGCTTTGTAGGACACCCAACAGCATCCCTGCCTCTACCCAGTCCATATGCCAGTAGCACCCGCAAAGTATGACCAACTACAAATGTCTCCAAATATTCCATGTGACCTCCCGGGGGCAAAACAGTCCCCGTTGAGAAGCATGGCTTTATGGTTTCTGACTTCAGTGGCAGGCTTATAAAATCTACGTCTACCGCATAATTTTTTTTTTTTTTTTGAGACAGAGTCTCGCTCTGTCACCCAGGTGGGAGTGCAGTGGCCGGATCTCAGCTCACTGCAAGCTCCGCCTCCCGGGTTTACGCCATTCTCCTGCCTCAGCCTCCTGAGTAGCTGGGACTACAGGCGCCCGCCACCTCGCCCGGCTAGTTTTTTTGTACTTTTTACTAGAGACGGGGTTTCACTGTGTTTGCCAGGATGGTCTCGATCTCCTGACCTCGTGATCCGCCCGTCTCAGCCTCCCAAAGTGCTGGGATTACAGGCCTTGAGCCACCGGGCCTGGCCTACCGCATAATTTTAAAAAGTGATGTATTGTATTTTTGTCGAGCCAGCCATGGTTTTATGTTTTACCTTTAGATCTTCAATCCATGTGGAATATACTCCAGCATAAGAAGTGAGGCAAGAAGCCAGATATTATGACTGCGCTGAACCTATCCCCTAGGAAAGGCCGCTATAGCACGTGGGTGAGCTCCTGGCACAGGGGGCGTGTGATAATGACACCCCACAGAGTAAAAGGTTGCACCTGTCACCCAACAGTTGGCACGGAGGTGGCCAAGCTGGCGTCAAGACAGCTCTGGTCTGGCCGGGTGCGGTGGCTCACGCCTATAATCCCAGCACTTTGGGAGGCCGAGACAGGTGGATCACGAGGTCAGGAGATCGAGACCATCCTGGCGAACACAGTGAAACCCCGTCTCTACTAAAAAATACAAAAAACTAGCCGGGCGAGGTGGTGGCGCCTGTAGTCCCAGCTACTCGGGAGGCTGAGGCAGGAGAATGGCGTGAACCCGGGAGGCGGAGCTTGCAGTGAGCTGAGACCCGGCCACTGCACTCCAGCCTGGGCGACAGAGCGAGACTCTGTCTCAAAAAAAAAAAAAAAAAAAAAAAAAAA